>NC_063063.1:32324555-32610460 GCF_018812025.1 Megalobrama amblycephala
GTCGGCTCTCACGCTCGGGTGCTTCTCGTCGCTCGGCCTGCGGGAACAGAAGAGTTTCTGTGAGCAGGTCCCTGAGTATGAGGTCAAAGGTCAAGTGGTTAACCAATCATGTGATCTAGAGATTGGAACGCCTGAGCTGGTCTGTCCACTGCAAATATATTAACATTCATAATTCAAAATACATTTACTGAAGCAAAACGATGAGATCAGAAGTCTTGTTTTCTGAGAAACGGGTCAAAATTAGGAACCAAAATCTGCCGGTGGGCGTCAGAAACACCATCTTGCTCTCATGTAGGTCTGATTATTTTGTGACCCGTTTGTTGGAACAGATTCTGACTCATTTTCTGACTTCACTGGAACGGTTTGATGCAGATCTACAGGCAAGTGGTCATGGGAGTTTGTTTCTTCCAGTCAGAGCGGACGGGCGGCTGCGGAGCGTCTAATGATGTGGAACGCTGCCGTCAAACTCCCTTCCTGCACTGCATGCTGGGAATGAGGTCTGCTCTCAGACACACCATTCAATCGGCCAATCACAGGAGGTCCTGTTGCTTCTGCACGAGCTGTGTGTAAACGGATCAGACGTGTGAGTGTGTGTGTGTGTGTGTGAGAAAGTGTCCTGTTGAATGTTGTATAAAGATCAATGAATGATAAATAATAAATTTTAATAGTAAAAGAAAGTAATATATTTAATTAATACACATATACATTATTATTAATAATACTAATAATTATTATTAGACTTTTTTTTAATTTACTTGTTTTTCGATAGTATGTTCTTATTTGGTGTGTTTTTTATATCACTTATTTTAAAGTATTGTTTGTATAATTGTATGTTTTCTTTTTTTTCTTCTGTGAAGTGCTTTGAGATAAAGTTCATTATTATTATTAATTTATAAATAATAAATATTATGATTTATTTATTTATTTATTTTCCATCTTGTATTTGTTGTTATTTTATGTTTGGATCTCTCTGAAAACTGACTATATTTATGCTGTTCAACATAAGAATCATTAACCTGCAGCGCCACCTGCTGCTCACACACAGTTCCTGACTGATATTAATGCAGCTTGATTTCTATTGTGCTTTTCCATACTATTCTTCACACACACACCTGTATTTGCCGGTTCTGACTTGTATGCCCTTCATCCCGCAGCGCTGAGCTCCACCAACATCATTGAGCAGATCATCACCGATCATCACAGCCTGACACACACACACACACACAGAAACATGGTAAACATGGTGAACGGAGCTCAGAATACCACAGTCCGGATCCGGAGCACAACTGTAATACGACCTCGTGCGGCTGCAGACTCATGTCGTTCAGGACTGTCTGGAAGAAATCTGCCGATGGTTTCCCCACCACCTCAGCCTGGACGTCACAGGCGTACTGAACAACACAACACAGTCATCAGGTGCATCATGGGAATTACTAGAGGGCTGTTGGGAATAGTGCTTCGCTTCAATGACTTCATTAAAATAGATTAAAATGACCTTTGACCTCCTGTATTCACCTCAAGTGCCTTCATAAAAACGCCCACGTCCAGCTTCAGACCGTCCGTCTCCTTATAGTAGCGTCTGCAGAGAAACACGAAATATACATTAATTATAAATGAGATATGAAATATCTGATGTGCCACTGTTTCCAAAACACTCCAGCCTGACCTCTGACCCTTGACCGCTCAAAATAAAGCACTCAGCCCAGTGAAGCCGTGGTTTATAGTGGATTTAGAACAGCTAGGAGCCGTTAGACAAGGCTTGGACGTAGTGTAAAATGGTTAGTACATAAAAATATTTACAACACAGACACAGTGGCAGTAATACTGATGTATGTTTGTGAGTCATTTACAGCGGCTTCGGATGAGGCTCAACCAATCAGATTCGAGGACTGGAACTGTACGTTTTATTTTAGTATTATTGACTACTGACTGACATTTTGAATCAGTTTTTATTTTCATATTTTACATTTTCATTTTAGTTAAAGTTTCAGTCATTTTGTTGTGCGTTTTATCAGTTTTCATTTTTTTTAATAATATATATTGTTGTACTATTTTGATTTTACTGAAACATGGTCATGATTTAGTAAAACGAGGGAACAAATTATTATATTGTTTGCATGATTTCGTAAATTGAGGTAATGAATTATTATTGCATCTTGTACGCACAATTGAGTAAATTGAGGTAACAAATTAATATATCGTGTGCACAATTTCGTAAAATGAGGGAACTATTATATTGTGCGCGCAATTTCTTAAAATGAGGGAATGAATTATATCATGCGCACAATTTCGTAAAACGAAAGAACAAATTATATCATGCACACAATTCCATAAAATGAGGGAATTAATTATTATATCATGCGCACAATTTCGTAAAACGAAAGAATGAATTATGTTGTGCACATTTTCGTAAAATGAGGGAACTATTATTATATTGTGCGCGCAATTTCGGAAAACAAAGTAACGAATTATTATATTATGCGCACAATTTCTTAAAATGAGGGAATGAATTATATCATGCGCACAATTTCGTAAAACGAAAGAACAAATTATATCATGCACACAATTCCATAAAATGAGGGAATTAATTATTATATCATGCGCACAATTTCGTAAAACGAAAGAATGAATTATGTTGTGCACATTTTCGTAAAATGAGGGAACTATTATTATATTGTGCGCACAATTTCGTAAAACGAAAGAACGAATTATATCATGCACACAATTTCATAAAATGAGGGAATTAATTATTATATCATGCGCACAATTTCGTAAAACGAAAGAATGAATTATGTTGTGCACATTTTCGTAAAATGAGGGAACTATTATTATATTGTGCGCGCAATTGCGGAAAACAAAGTAACAAATGATATTATGCACACAATTTCTTAAAATGAGGGAATGAATTATGTCATGCACACAATTTCGTAAAACGAAAGAACGAATTATATTATGCACACAATTCCGTAAAATGAGGGAATTAATTATTATATCATGCGCACAATTTCGTAAAAGGAAAGAATGAATTATGTTGTGCACATTTTCGTAAAATGAGGGAACTATTATTATATTGTGCGCGCAATTTCGGAAAACAAAGTAACAAATGATATTATGCACACAATTTCTTAAAATGAGGGAATGAATTATGTCATGCACACAATTTCGTAAAACGAAAGAACGAATTATATTATGCACACAATTCAGTAAAATGAGGGAATTAATTATTATATCATGCGCACAATTTCGTAAAACGAAAGAATGACTTATGTTGTGCACATTTTCGTAAAATGAGGGAACTATTATTATATTGTGCGCACAATTTCGTAAAACGAAAGAACGAATTATATCATGCACACAATTTCATAAAATGAGGGAATGAATTATGTCATGCACACAATTTCGTAAAACGAAAGAACGAATTATATTATGCACACAATTCCGTAAAATGAGGGAATTAATTATTATATCATGCGCACAATTTTGTAAAATGAGGAAACTATTATATCATGCGCACAATTTCGTAAAACGAAAGAATGACTTATGTTGTGCACATTTTCGTAAAATGAGGGAACTATTATTATATTGTGCGCACAATTTCGTAAAACGAAAGAACGAATTATATCATGCACACAATTTCATAAAATGAGGGAATGAATTATGTCATGCACACAATTTCGTAAAACGAAAGAACGAATTATATTATGCACACAATTCCGTAAAATGAGGGAATTAATTATTATATCATGCGCACAATTTTGTAAAATGAGGAAACTATTATATCATGCGCACAATTTCGTAAAACGAAAGAATGAATTATGTTGTGCACATTTTCGTAAAATGAGGGAACTATTATTATATTGTGCGCACAATTTCGTAAAACGAAAGAACGAATTATATCATGCACACAATTTCATAAAATGAGGGAATGAATTATATCATGCGCACAATTTCGTAAAATGAAAGAACGAATTATTGTATCGCGCTTAATTTCGCAAAACGGGGGAATTAATTATATTGTGCGCATGATTTAGTAAAACGAAAGAACGAATTATATCATGCACACAATTTCGTAAAATGAGGGAACGAATTATATCATGCGCACAATTTCGTAAAAAGAAAGAACGAATTATTGTATCGCGCTTAATTTCGCAAAACGGGGGAATTAATTATATTGTGCGCATGATTTAGTAAAACGAGGGAAGAAATTATTATATTGTGCGCATGATTTAGTAAAACGAGGGAAGAAATTATATTGTGCGCATGATTTAGTAAAACGAAAGAACGAATTATATCATGCGCACAAATTCGTAAAACGAAAGAACGAATTATTGTATCACGCGCTTAATTTCGCAAAACGGGGGAATTAATTATATTGTGCGCATGATTTAGTAAAATGAGGGAATTAATTATTATATCATGCGCACAATTTTGTAAAATGAGGGAACTATTATATCATGCACACAATTTCGTAAAACAAAAGAACGAATTATATCATGCGCACAAATTCGTAAAATGAGGGAACGAATTATATCATGCGCACAATTTCGTAAAACGAAAGAACGAATTATTGTATCACGCGCTTAATTTCGCAAAACGGGGGAATTTATTATATTGTGCGCATGATTTAGTAAAACGAGGGAAGAAATTATTATATTGTGCGCACAATTTACTATTTTTTCCCTGCATGTTATGGGTGGGGCTCCGTAATAATAAGTATTTTTTATTTTATTTCAAGTGATGAAAAGTGTTTTAGTTAACGATAATAACCCTGTCTCAAACACACATAGTGCACTAGACAGGACCTGTTTGAAAGCAGCCTCACCCTTGCCCCAGCGAGAACAGCAGCGGTTTCTCCAGTCCAATCAGAACACGGAAGGCTTCGTTCAGGTTCTGGTAGGAGAATTTATCCGCCGCGTCTCCAATCACAACACAGTTTGGAGAACTCGTGTCCACGTCATCAAACTCTGGCATCAGATCTGAGATCACACACACACACACGCATGTCACTCATAGTTCTTCTGTGGAACATCTGCTTTGTGTTGCACTGATGATGATGATGATGATATGTGCAGTACCGTCGTGCACCAGCAGGTGTGGCCGCAGGCGTCTCTCTCTGAGGATGCGCACGAGCGCAGGCGCAGGCGAGAACACGTGACTGACGCTGATATCAAAGCCCATCGCGCGCAGCTTCTGCACGAACTTCTCACGGGTGTTCTGAGTCTCATTAGTGCAGAAGCGCACGATCAGACCCGAATCCATCAGCCTGACAAAAACAACATTAATGAAAATTGCATTGTGGGATACTTAGTATATACCAAAACATATTACATATCTATAAATAGTATGGTAGTAGTTCCGAATTTGGCCAGTGGATGAATACTGCACATACTGGCTGATGTAGTATGCATACAGAAAGTTAGCATACTTTGCACAGTATAGATAGACAGATAGATAGATAGATAGATAGATAGATAGATAGATAGATAGATAGATAGATAGATAGATAGATAGATACCGCTTCACTGCTTCTATAGATCCGTGTATCGCTCGTCCTCCACCCTCTCCACTATCATACAGAACTCCACACATGTCCAAAATCACTCCTTTAACACTCTTCAGCCACTCCATACTGCTCCCTGCAGCCATGCCGCTGACGCACGTGCGCATGCGCGTGAAAGGGAGTTCTGGGAAATGAAGTTCTTCTGTTGCACGTCCGACCAGAGAATTATTTGCAAGCCGCGACAAATAATAGCAATAATACGTTTTTAATACTATTAATTTAAATTATAATTCTGCCCAAACTTTATATGAAACAGCATTGAACATGTATAAATTAGTTCGTTTCTCAGGGAACAAATATTTAAACGTGTATTAAGTGTAAAATGCAGTGACGGTGCATTTTGGACGATATTTATATAATTCGATTTAACATTTTAAAATGCAGCAGGGGAAATAAATAACTAATGTATTATTACCATGGTACAGCTCGAGGCAATTCTGCGTCAGTGTTGCATCACACTCCAGCGTCTCATCATCACGCGCTCAAAGACTCGAACTCCATCACTTACAGGTGCAATAAAACCATTAAAGTGTGTCATTAAATGTATTTTAAATAAATGTTCCACATTTCTTTAGAAAACGGTTCGCTGAAGCGAGTTGCGTGACTTGCGTCATGACGCAGAGTGACGTGATTAGCGTCAATTTGAATAATCCATGTAGAGGCAGCGCGAGACACGCAGTAGGAACAGAATCGACCCGCACGGACCAGCAGCAGGTAAAATCACACGCATAAACAACGATTAAAGCTCGTTCCGGTGGCGTTATTTAATAAATAGTGGCGGTGAAACACCGCACGGCTGTTTAAATCCGAGAATAGTGCGAGAACACCGGTGGATGTGAGGGATGATGAATATTTATAAACGCAAGTATGTTAATGAGCTCACATCAGCTTCAGTGATGAAGATGAGGGTGATAAAGGTGCTTTTTCTCTCGTTGTGTGTGTGTGAACAGATTCATATAGGGTAGGGTTATTGATTATTATTACTGCGAGTTTATTCATTGATATACAGATATTTAATTTAATGGATGTACTTTAGTGAACTTCTTTAAACTGCTTTTTAACTACATTAGGTATTATTATATTTTAATACTAGTGTAGTGTGTGTGTGTGTGTGTGTGTGTGTGTGTGTGTGTGTGTGTGTCTTTATTTAACCCTGGCAGGCTCGTGGTGGGCGTGATGTGGGCAGTGAGTGTCTAGCCAATCAATTGATGTTTGTGAGATCACGTGATCACACGCCTGTTAAGTGACACAGTAGCTGGAAAATTTCAACAAATCAGTTTAATAATTGATGGAAATTTCTGAAGCAGAAGGAAAAAAAAAATGTTCATTTGAGATCATCAGAATAATGGGTCACTTTGATCTCTAGACATGATCATGTGGTTGAAAAAAATCAAATAATTAAAAATAAATAAATAAAACCTGTTAACTGTACAGCTGCAGCACTTTGAGTAGAAAAACTCATGGTCATATTTGGGTCTGTGGATCGAAAGACTGAAACACTAGACATCATGATGATGTGTGATTGGACACTCTCACATTCAGCTCAAAGTGCTGATCTGCATCTGTATGACAAACACCTGCTGGTTTGTTCGTTTCTGTCTGTTCATCAGTTTCTTTCACATGCTGTCGACCCAGAGGACATGTGCTTTATTCAGAGTAATGTTGATGGAGAAACTTATAAAATGATTCAGCACTATGGTAAACCAGAACCTTTTGCAATGAGAGTTAAAGTCCACATGAAATCAATTATTTTTTTTTTTTTACTGGAATATTGCAGTGTTTATTGTAAATGATTTATCCCTGCACATCATTGTTGTAAATTCATGTGCTCATAACAGGGTTCGTACAAGATGCTTGAAGTATTCGAATTTGACTTTTTTTGAAATTTAAGTCCGGAAAAACCCTTGAACCCTTTATTGAAAGTATATTGAATATTGAAAAAAAATATATATATATATAAAATTAGTGTTTAATTAAAAAAAAAAAAAACACAAATACAATATTTTCATGCAAATTAACACTCGTCTGATATAGATATAGATCCGTTTTGCATGGTTATGAGTGTGATATTGTTCATTTGTTTCCAATTATGTGATACAGCTTTCAATCTTCAGGTCAATCTATGGAAGCTGACTTTTTTTCTCAGAATTGCAAGATATAAAGTCAGAATTGCGAGATATAAAGTCAGAATTGCGAGATATAAAGTCAGAATTGCGAGATACAAAGTCAGAATTGTGAGATACAAAGTCAGAATTGCGATATAAAGTCAGAATTGCGAGTTATAAAGTCAGAATTGCGAGATACAAAGTCAGAATTGCGAGTTATAAAGTCAGAATTGCGAGATACAAAGTCAGAATTGTAAGTTATAAAGTCAGAATTGCGAGATACATACATCAGTAAAGCCGGTTCCCTGATTACCGCTAAATCACCATCACCTGCTTTCAAATGGAGCGGCATTTAATAGACAGAGCCGTAGATCACTGACAAGCTACGCAATATCGCGTTCATTATCGAATGCGATTCATCTGCGATAATGAGCGCGATATTGCATAGATTGTCAGATCATTTGCGAGATACAAAGTCAGAATTGCGAGTTATAAAGTCAGAATTGCGAGATACAAAGTCAGAATTGCGAGTTATAAAGTCAGAATTGCGAGATACAAAGTCAGAATTGCGAGATTTAAAGTCAGAATTGCGAGATTTAAAGTCAGAATTGCGAGATTTAAAGTCAGAATTGCTAGATTTAAAGCCAGAATTGTGAGATATGAAGTCAGAATTGCGAGATACGAAGTCAGAATTGCGAGATTTAAAGTTAGAATTGCGAGATATAAAGTCAGAATTTGCAATATAAAGTCAGAATTGCTAGATACAAAGTCAGAATTGCTAGATACAAAGTCAGAATTTGCGATATAAAGTCAGAATTGCTAGATTTAAAGCCAGAATTGTGAGATATAAAGTCAGAATTGCGAGATATAAAGTCAGAATTGCGAGATATAAAGTCAGAATTGCTAGATTTAAAGTCAGAATTGCGAGATACAAAGTAAAGAATCAGAATTGCGAGATAGATACAAAGTCAGAATTGCGATATAAAGTCAGAATTGCGATATAAAGTCAGAATTGCTAGATTTAAAGCCAGAATTGCGAGATATAAAGTCAGAATTGCGAGATATAAAGTCAGAATTGCTAGATTTAAAGTCAGAATTGCGAGATATAAAGTCAGAATTGCGAGATATAAAGTCAGAATTGCGAGATACAAAGTCAGAATTGCGAGATACAAAGTCAGAATTGCGATATAAAGTCAGAATTGCGATATAAAGTCAGAATTGCTAGATTTAAAGCCAGAATTGTGAGATATAAAGTCAGAATTGCGAGATATAAAGTCAGAATTGCTAGATTTAAAGTCAGAATTGCGAGATACAAAGTCAGAATTGCGAGATACAAAGTCAGAATTGCGATATAAAGTCAGAATTGCGATATAAAGTCAGAATTGCTAGATTTAAAGCCAGAATTGTGAGATATAAAGTCAGAATTGCGAGATTTAAAGCCAGAATTGCGAGATATAAAGTCAGAATTGCGAGATACAAAGTCAGAATTGCGAGATACAAAGTCAGAATTGCGATATAAAGTCAGAATTGCGATATAAAGTCAGAATTGCTAGATTTAAAGCCAGAATTGTGAGATATAAAGTCAGAATTGCGAGATATAAAGTCAGAATTGCGAGATACAAAGTCAGAATTGCGAGATACAAAGTCAGAATTGCGATATAAAGTCAGAATTGCGATATAAAGTCAGAATTGCTAGATTTAAAGCCAGAATTGTGAGATATAAAGCCAGAATTGTGAGATATAAAGTCAGAATTGCTAGATTTAAAGTCAGAATTGCGAGATACAAAGTCAGAATTGCGAGATACAAAGTCAGAATTGCGAGATACAAAGTCAGAATTGCGATATAAAGTCAGAATTGCTAGATTTAAAGCCAGAATTGTGAGATATAAAGTCAGAATTGCGAGATATAAAGTCAGAATTGCTAGATTTAAAGTCAGAATTGCGAGATACAAAGTCAGAATTGCGATATAAATTCAGAATTGCGATATAAAGTCAGAATTGCGATATAAAGTCAGAATTGCTAGATTTAAAGCCAGAATTGTGAGATATAAAGACAGAATTGTGAGATACAAAGTCAGAATTGCGAGTTATAAAGTTTGCACCTTATAAGGTGTTATACATATTTTTTTCCAGAATGAACCAGCGTTTTTTTTAATGAATAACATACTAACTCACTCTTATGGTCAGTTTCTTTGCCGCCACCCACTGGCGCAACTGTATAATCTGCACTCTAGACTTCGTTGATAAACCCCTGTCAGACCGTTTCTCAACACCAAGTCAACATTATAATATAAAATATTATTTATTGAATGTAATTCAACTCTTCTCTTCGCTGATGGTGAGGGCGGGGCAACCTGTCACTCACATGAGATCCACCAATAGCTAACCACAACCATCCAATCAATTCCCCACAGACAAAATCAAACCTGTTCTACATTTGTTCTTGTTCCAGAAGCAGTTTACTGGGATAGATGCCATGTGAATATATTAAATATGATGATTTAATTTGTTTTTCTGTAATGTCACTGTTGTTTTGGCAACACAGATACTGATGCAGAACTTCCTGTTCTGATAATTATGGGAAGTTCATGGGAAAATGTCAGTGGTGTGATTCTTATATATAGCCTTATGTAATCATTCTTATATATTTATACTGTCATCATCATTAAAAACTCAACTTAATCCTTACATTTTTGGGTTATGAATACGATCCGCGTTTGCTTTCATATGGAGACGTATTTCAGAGTGACATGGTATATGAATTCACGTGTGTTTATTTCTCTGTTTGTCTCAGAACGAGTCGGCATGAACAGTATGAAGAGTCTGATGAGAGGCGTCGGGAGACTGACGCCCACCCTGACCCGTGCAGTGCATTCTGGGACGCGCACGTCCTCCTCCGCGGCCTCCAGAGCCAAATTCGAGGAGCGTCAGCTGACGTCAGAGGAGGTGTTCACTCGCGAGGAACGCTACGGCGCTCATAACTACCACCCGCTGCCCGTGGCCCTGGAGCGAGGAGAGGGTACAGAATCAAGCTCACTTCACTTTCGTCGCACACTTACCATACAGCACAAGTGCACTTCACATGAACACAGTCACGTGACACTAAAAGTATGATGCTATTAGTTAGGAAAGAGTTCCCTCGCTGCTTTGAAACATTGTGAAAAGCGGCATGGAAATAACCTTGACCTGAGCTGAGCTGAATATGTCCTCTTGTAGGGGTTCACGTGTGGGACGTGGAAGGGCGGCGCTACTTTGACTTCCTGAGCGCGTACAGCGCCGTGAACCAGGGTCACTGCCACCCGAAGATCATCGCCGCGCTGACGGCTCAGGCCTCCAGACTCACGCTCACGTCCAGGGCCTTCTACAACGACGTGCTGGGCACCTACGAACAATACATCACCAGCCTGTTCGGATACGATAAAGTGCTGCCCATGAACACAGGTGTGGTTCAGTCTGAACATGACTTGAGTGATGATTCATTGTTAGAGTGTTGACATAATCCTTAATCCTCTGTCTATGTGTGTTTAAGGTGTGGAGGGCGGAGAGACGGCCTGTAAACTGGCCCGTAAGTGGGCGTACACTGTCAAGGGCGTCCCGAAATATGAGGCAAAGATTGTTTTCGCGAGTAAGTCAGCTGGTCGGTTTGGATCTTTTCACAGATAATCACTCTGGATTGAGGACTGAATGTTTTAATGTTACATACTGTATGTTTATTGTTCCGAAAAGAATTTATGACAAAAATGGATTTGTTTACAGATCTCAGCTACAAATTTGATTTTGTAACATTTTGAGATAATAATGCATCCATTTATGACAAATTCAGTAGGACAAAGAGCATATGTCTCCTGAGACATGAGCGTGATTGAAATGCCTTAAAGGTTTATATGATCATATGTTTGTGTGATGTTGTGCTCATGTACGTCACATGATGAATGACATTCACTGACTGTGTTTCTGGCTCCTGCAGTGGGGAATTTCTGGGGTCGTACGATGGCGGCCATCTCCAGCTCGACTGACCCCAGCAGTTACGACGGTTTCGGTCCGTTCATGCCTGGATTCGAGCTGGTCCCGTATAATGATGTCGCTGCACTAGAGGTACAAATCTCACACACACACACATGTGATTATTCACCAGAAACATGTGGAGAGTTTCAGATCTTAAATGTTAACCAGGTCGCAAATGCTGTGATTTAATTAATTAAATACGTGCATAATTTCTTGTCGATTGAAGAAAGAAAGACATAAACTTCTTAGATGACATGGAGGTGAGTAAATTATCAGGAAATTTTAGTTCTGAAGTTGTAATGACTGTACATGTGCCGATATTCAGTAATGCGATAATGAATATGCAGTATATTGTTATCGTGGGCACTTCAAAATACCGTAAATAATAATTTATTAACAATTTTTCTAATGCATTTAAGAATACTTTCCCCATCATCCGTATAAAATGCACAACACCGCTGTATTCTGCGTCAAAGGGACACACGCTCAGATGTAAACAAGCCCAACGTGCACGAGAAGCTCATGGCGGAACGAGTGAAGGAGACGCGCTGAATGAAAGTGCACGTTCACAACAGCAGAAATGCAGCGGTTACCCCGGAAACCCCGCAAACAAAGCAACCTCAAATTTTTAAAATGCTTCAAACAGCCATTAATTTTTTTGTAATCTCAATGTTGTTCATCTCAGCACCAAATACTTCATACTTAAAGACTTAATAGACTATTTATTTTCAGTCTTAAACATTTTTATATTTTAATCTGGACTACAACATGCCCCAATGATTAGAAATGTTCTGATTATTTGTTATTGTTCAGTAAAACTCATTAGTTATCATGTTTGTTCGTTATTACCAAACTGACAATGAAAAATACTTATAAACAAAAATAAGTATAACAAAAAATAATACTTTCTGTAACAAATGTAGCTGTTGCTCAATCTGAGTTAATGCATTAAATAATGAGATCTAGTGATAAAAGCTTCAGCAATTAATCGCATTATGAAAATTTGATACCGTCACGTGCCTATAATGATATATAATTAAAACCTGTTTGGCCAAATTGTGCAGCCATACAGACAAGCACAGCAAATCTGCAGTGTTATTTCTAGTTTGTAACTCGACCAGCTCAACCGGTTCCCCGAACATACTCATTCTATTATCTTATGTCTTTTGTGAAGTTCTTTGTAAAGACTGTATTATAAGGTGATATATTAAAAAAAAAGGTTTGTGTTTTTTGTTCAGAAAGCGCTGCAGGATCCAAACGTGGCTGCGTTCATGGTGGAGCCCATCCAGGGTGAAGCGGGTGTCGTCGTCCCTGATGCTGGTTACCTCACTAAAGTCCGGGAGCTGTGCACTAAACACAATGCAAGTACACACACACACACACACACACTCACTTTCACACACACTCACACTGATCAGTGCCATCAGATGTTCATTCTGACTGTATTTGTGTGTGTTCCAGGTTCTGTTCATTGCTGATGAGGTTCAGACCGGTCTGGCCCGTACTGGGCGGCGTTTGGCTGTGGACCACGAGGCAGTAAGACCAGATCTGGTGGTTCTGGGTAAAGCTCTGTCAGGAGGAGTGTATCCCGTGAGTCTCACACACGTCGATACATATCACACGGGTGTGTTGTTTTATTGTAAGCACTGCTTGATCTGTGTGTGTGTGTGTGTTTCAGGTGTCTGCTGTTCTGTGTGATGATGAGGTGATGTTGACCATCAAACCCGGAGAACATGGATCCACGTATGGAGGAAACCCTCTGGCCTGCCGCGTCGCCATTGCTGCTCTGGAGGTCAGTGTGTGTGTGTGTGTATGCGCGAGTCCCCGCAATGTAGCAAAAACAAGTGTGTGTGTGTGTGTGTGTGTGTGTGTGTGTGTGAACACGGCTCATCATCGCTCTGGATCTCTGCAGGTTCTGGAGGAGGAGAATCTGGCTGAGAATGCTGAACGGATGGGTCAGATACTGCGAGCCGAACTCAACAAACTGCCCCGAGACATCGTGAGCGGTGTGCGCGGGAAAGGCCTCCTTAACGCCATCATCATCAACGAGACTAAAGGTGAGTGGTAGATCCAGAACCACAACAAAACCACCGTCTGTTCAATCCGGCTCACATGACAGTCCATAGAGCCACTGTGTGCGTCTGTGAGTGTGCGTCAGTGAGTGTGCGTCAGTGAGTGTGCGTCAGTGAGTGTGCGTCAGCGAGTGTGCGTCAGCGAGTGTGCGTCAGTGAGTGTGCGTCAGTGAGTGTGCGAGTGCGCGTGTGCGAGTGCGCGAGTGCGCGTGTGCGAGTGTGCGTCAGTGAGTGTGAGTGTGCATCAGTGAGTGTGCGTCAGTGAGTGTGCGTCTGCGAGTGTGCGTCTGCGAGTGTGCGTCAGTGAGTCTGAGTGTGCGTCAGTGAGTGTGCGTCAGTGAGTGTGAGTGTGCATCAGTGAGTGTGCGTCAGTGAGTGTGCGTCTGCGAGTGTGCGTCTGCGAGTGTGCGTCAGTGAGTCTGAGTGTGCGTCAGTGAGTGTGCGTCAGTGAGTCTGAGTGTGAGTCAGTGAGTGTGAGTCAGTGAGTGTGAGTCAGTGAGTGTGCGTCAGTGAGTGTGCGTCAGTGAGTGTGCGTCAGTGAGTGTGCGTCAGTGAGTGTGCGTCAGTGAGTCAGTGAGTGTGAGTCAGTGAGTGTGAGTCAGTGAGTGTGAGTCAGTGAGTGTGAGTCAGTGAGTGTGAGTCAGTGAGTGTGCGTCAGTGAGTGTGCGTCAGTGAGTCAGTGAGTGTGAGTCAGTGAGTGTGAGTCAGTGAGTGTGCGTCAGTGAGTGTGCGTCAGTGAGTCAGTGAGTGTGCGTCAGTGAGTGTGCGTCAGTGAGTGTGCGTCAGTGAGTCAGTGAGTGTGCGTCAGTGAGTCTGAGTCAGTGAGTCTGAGTCTGTGCGTCAGTGAGTTTGTGTCTGTGCGTCAGTGAGTGTGCGTCAGTGAGTGTGCGTCAGTGAGTGTGCGTCAGTGAGTGTGCGAGTGTGAGTCAGTGAGTGTGAGTCAGTGAGTGAGTCAGTGAGTGTGAGTCAGTGAGTGTGCGTCAGTGAGTGTGCGTGTGTGAGTGTGCGTCAGTGAGTGTGAGTCAGTGAGTGTGAGTCAGTGAGTGTGAGTCAGTGAGTGTGAGTCAGTGAGTGCGTCAGTGAGTGTGAGTGTGCGTCAGTGAGTGTGCGTCAGTGAGTGTGCGTCAGTGAGTGTGCGTCAGTGAGTGTGAGTCAGTGAGTGTGAGTCAGTGAGTGTGAGTCAGTGAGTGTGAGTGTGCATCAGTGAGTGCGTCAGTGAGTGCGTCAGTGAGTCAGTGAGTGTGAGTCAGTGAGTGTGAGTCAGTGAGTGTGCGTCAGTGAGTGTGCGTCAGTGAGTCAGTGAGTGTGCGTCAGTGAGTGTGCGTCAGTGAGTGTGCGTCAGTGAGTGCGTCAGTGAGTGCGTCAGTGAGTGCGTCAGTGAGTGCGTCAGTGAGTGTGCGTCAGTGAGTCAGTGAGTGTGCGTCAGTGAGTGTGCGTCAGTGAGTGTGAGTCAGTGAGTGTGAGTCAGTGAGTGTGAGTCAGTGAGTGTGAGTCAGTGAGTGTGAGTCAGTGAGTGTGAGTCAGTGAGTGCGTCAGTGAGTGTGAGTGTGCGTCAGTGAGTGTGAGTCCGTGAGTGTGAGTCCGTGAGTGTGAGTCAGTGAGTGTGAGTCAGTGAGTGTGAGTCAGTGAGTGTGAGTCAGTGAGTGTGAGTCAGTGAGTGTGAGTCAGTGAGTGTGAGTGTGCGTCAGTGAGTGCGTCAGTGAGTGCGTCAGTGAGTGTGAGTCAGTGAGTGTGAGTCAGTGAGTGTGAGTCAGTGAGTGTGAGTCAGTGAGTGCGCGTCAGTGAGTCAGTGAGTGTGAGTCAGTGAGTGTGAGTCAGTGAGTGTGAGTCAGTGAGTGTGAGTCAGTGAGTGTGCGTCAGTGAGTGTGCGTCAGTGAGTGTGAGTCAGTGAGTGTGCGTCAGTGAGTGTGCGTCAGTGAGTGCGTCAGTGAGTGTGCGTCAGTGAGTGTGCGTCAGTGAGTGTGCGTCAGTGAGTGTGAGTCAGTGAGTCTGAGTCTGTGCGTCAGTGAGTGTGCGTCAGTGAGTGTGCGTCAGTGAGTGTGCGTCAGTGAGTGTGCGTCAGTGAGTGTGCGAGTGTGAGTCAGTGAGTGTGAGTCAGTGAGTGTGAGTCAGTGAGTGTGAGTCAGTGAGTGTGAGTCAGTGAGTGTGAGTCAGTGAGTGTGAGTCAGTGAGTGTGAGTCAGTGAGTGTGAGTCAGTGAGTGTGAGTCAGTGAGTGTGAGTCAGTGAGTGTGCGAGTGCGCGTGTGTGAGTGTGAGTGCGAGTCTGAGTCAGTGAGTCTGAGTCAGAGTCAGTGAGTCTGAGTCAGTGAGTCTGAGTCAGTGAGTCTGCGTCTGCGAGTGTGCGTCAGTGAGTGTGAGTCAGTGAGTCTGAGTGTGCGTCAGTGAGTGTGCGTCAGTGAGTCTGAGTGTGAGTCAGTGAGTGTGCGTCAGTGAGTGTGCGTCAGTGAGTGTGCGTCAGTGAGTGTGCGTCAGTGAGTGTGCGTCAGTGAGTGTGCGTCAGTGAGTGTGCGTCAGTGAGTGTGCGAGTGCGCGTGTGCGAGTGCGCGTCAGTGAGTGTGAGTGTGCGTCAGTGAGTGTGCGTCAGTGAGTGTGCGTCAGTGAGCGTGAGTGTGCGTCAGTGAGTGTGCGTCAGTGAGTGTGCGTCAGTGAGTGTGCGTCAGTGAGTGTGCGAGTGTGAGTCAGTGAGTGTGAGTCAGTGAGTGTGAGTCAGTGAGTGTGAGTCAGTGAGTGTGAGTCAGTGAGTGTGAGTCAGTGAGTGTGAGTCAGTGAGTGTGAGTCAGTGAGTGTGAGTCAGTGAGTGTGAGTCAGTGAGTGTGAGTGTGCGTCAGTGAGTGTGCGTCAGTGAGTGTGCGTCAGTGAGTGTGCGTCAGTGAGTGTGCGTCAGTGAGTGTGCGTCAGTGAGTGTGCGAGTGCGCGTGTGTGAGTGTGAGTGCGAGTCTGAGTCAGTGAGTCTGAGTCAGTGAGTCTGAGTCAGTGAGTCTGAGTCAGTGAGTCTGAGTCAGTGAGTCTGAGTCAGTGAGTCTGAGTCAGTGAGTCTGAGTCAGTGAGTCTGCGTCTGCGAGTGTGCGTCAGTGAGTGTGAGTCAGTGAGTCTGAGTGTGCGTCAGTGAGTGTGCGTCAGTGAGTCTGAGTGTGAGTCAGTGAGTGTGAGTCAGTGAGTGTGCGTCAGTGAGTGTGCGTCAGTGAGTGTGCGTCAGTGAGTGTGCGTCAGTGAGTGTGCGTCAGTGAGTGTGCGTCAGTGCGTGTGCGTCAGTGCGTGTGCGAGTGCGCGTCAGTGAGTGTGAGTGTGAGTGTGCGTCAGTGAGTGTGCGTCAGTGAGTGTGCGTCAGTGAGTGTGCGTCAGTGAGTGTGCGAGTGTGAGTCAGTGAGTGTGAGTCAGTGAGTGTGCGTCGGTGAGTGTGAGTGTGCGTCGGTGAGTGTGCGTCGGTGAGTGTGCGTCGGTGAGTGTGCGAGTGCGAGTCAGTGAGTGTGCGTGTGTGAGTGTGCGTGTGTGAGTGTGCGTGTGTGAGTGTGCGTCGGTGAGTGTGCGTCGGTGAGTGTGCGTCGGTGAGTGTGCGAGTGCGAGTCAGTGAGTGTGCGTCAGTGAGTGTGCGTCAGTGAGTGTGCGTCAGTGAGTGTGCGTCAGTGAGTGTGCGTCAGTGAGTGTGCGTGTGCGAGTGTGCGTCAGTGAGTGTGCGTCAGTGAGTGTGCGTCAGTGAGTGTGCGTCAGTGAGTGTGCGTGTGTGAGTGTGAGTGTGCGTGTGCGTCAGTGAGTGTGCGAGTGCGAGTCAGTGAGCGTGCGTCAGTGAGTGTGCGTCAGTGAGTGTGCGTGTGTGAGTGTGCGTCAGTGAGTGTGCGAGTGCGAGTCAGTGAGTGTGCGTCAGTGAGTGTGCGTGTGTGAGTGTGCGTCAGTGAGTGTGCGAGTGCGAGTCAGTGAGTGTGCGTCAGTGAGTGTGCGTGTGTGAGTGTGCGTCAGTGAGTGTGCGAGTGCGAGTCAGTGAGTGTGCGTCAGTGAGTGTGCGTCAGTGAGTGTGCGTCAGTGAGTGTGCGTCAGTGAGTGTGCGTCAGTGAGTGTGCGAGTGTGAGTCAGTGAGTGTGAGTCAGTGAGTGTGCGTCGGTGAGTGTGAGTGTGCGTCGGTGAGTGTGAGTGTGCGTCGGTGAGTGTGCGTCGGTGAGTGTGCGTCGGTGAGTGTGCGTCGGTGAGTGTGCGAGTGCGAGT
The DNA here is from genome assembly GCF_018812025.1 of Megalobrama amblycephala. Lineage (NCBI taxonomy): Eukaryota > Metazoa > Chordata > Actinopteri > Cypriniformes > Xenocyprididae > Megalobrama > Megalobrama amblycephala. The sequence goes on from NC_063063.1 coordinate 32,342,495, forward strand.
CAGTGAGTGCGTGTGTGAGTGTGCGTGTGTGAGTGTGCGTGTGTGAGTGTGCGTGGGTGAGTGTGCGTCGGTGAGTGTGCGTCGGTGAGTGTGCGAGTGCGAGTCAGTGAGTGTGCGTGTGTGAGTGTGCGTCAGTGAGTGTGCGTCAGTGAGTGTGCGTCAGTGAGTGTGCGTCAGTGAGTGTGCGTGTGCGAGTGTGCGTCAGTGAGTGTGCGTCAGTGAGTGTGCGTCAGTGAGTGTGCGTCAGTGAGTGTGCGAGTGCGAGTCAGTGAGCGTGCGTCAGTGAGTGTGCGTCAGTGAGTGTGCGTCAGTGAGTGTGCGTGTGTGAGTGTGCGTCAGTGAGTGTGCGAGTGCGAGTCAGTGAGTGTGCGTCAGTGAGTGTGCGTCAGTGAGTGTGCGAGTGTGCGTCAGTGAGTGTGCGAGTGCGAGTCAGTGAGTGTGCGTCAGTGAGTGTGCGTCAGTGAGTGTGCGTCAGTGAGTGTGCGTCAGTGAGTGTGCGTGTGTGAGTGTGCGTCAGTGAGTGTGCGAGTGCGAGTCAGTGAGTGTGCGTCAGTGAGTGTGCGTCAGTGAGTGTGCGTCAGTGAGTGCGAGTCAGTGAGTGCGCGTCAGTGAGTGCGCGTCAGTGAGTGTGCGTCAGTGAGTGTGCGAGTGCGAGTCAGTGAGTGCGAGTCAGTGAGTGTGCGTCAGTGAGTGTGCGTCAGTGAGTGTGCGTGTGTGAGTGTGCGTCAGTGAATGTGCGAGTGCGAGTCAGTGAGTGTGCGTCAGTGAGTGTGCGTCAGTGAGTGTGCGTCAGTGAGTGTGCGTGTGTGAGTGTGCGTGTGTGAGTGTGCGTCAGTGAGTGTGCGTCAGTGAGTGTGCGTCAGTGAGTGTGCGAGTGAGTCAGTGCGTGTGCGAGTGTGCGTCAGTGAGTGTGTGTGTGTCGGTGGGTGTGTGTGAGTGTGCGTCTGAGAGTGCGAGAGTGTGTGTGTCGGTGAGTGTGTGTGTGTGTCAGTGAGTGTGTGTGTGTCGGTGAGTGTCGGTGAGTGTGTGTGTGTCGGTGAGTGTGTGTGTGTCGGTGAGTGTGAGTGTGTCGGTGAGTGTCGGTGAGTGTGTGTGTGTCGGTGAGTATCGGTGAGTGTGTGTGTGTCGGTGAGTGTGAGTGTGTCGGTGAGTGTCGGTGAGTGTGTGTGTGTCGGTGAGTGTGTGTGTGTCGGTGAGTGTGTGTGTGTCGGTGAGTGTGAGTGTGTCGGTGAGTGTCGGTGAGTGTGTGTGTGTCGGTGAGTATCGGTGAGTGTGTGTGTGTCGGTGAGTGTGAGTGTGTCGGTGAGTGTCGGTGAGTGTGTGTGTCGGTGAGTGTGTGTGTGTCGGTGAGTGTGTGTGTCGGTGAGTGTGTGTGTGTCGGTGAGTGTGTGTGTGTCGGTGAGTGTGAGTGTGTCGGTGAGTGTCGGTGTGTGTGTGTGTGTCGGTGAGTGTGTGTGTGTCGGTGAGTGTGTCGGTGAGTGTCGGTGAGTGTGTGTGTGTCGGTGAGTATCGGTGAGTGTGTGTGTGTCGGTGAGTGTGAGTGTGTCGGTGAGTATCGGTGAGTGTGTGTGTGTCGGTGAGTGTGAGTGTGTCGGTGAGTGTCGGTGAGTGTGTGTGTGTCGGTGAGTGTGTGTGTGTCGGTGAGTGTGTGTGTGTCGGTGAGTGTCGGTGAGTGTGTGTGTGTCGGTGAGTGTGTCGGTGAGTATCGGTGAGTGTGTGTGTGTCGGTGAGTGTGAGTGTGTCGGTGAGTGTCGGTGAGTGTGTGTGTGTCGGTGAGTGTGTGTGTGTCGGTGAGTGTGTGTGTGTCGGTGAGTGTGAGTGTGTCGGTGAGTATCGGTGAGTGTGTGTGTGTCGGTGAGTGTGAGTGTGTCGGTGAGTGTCGGTGAGTGTGTGTGTGTCGGTGAGTGTGTGTGTGTCGGTGAGTGTGTGTGTGTCGGTGAGTGTGAGTGTGTCGGTGAGTGTCGGTGAGTGTGTGTGTGTCGGTGAGTGTGAGTGTGTCGGTGAGTATCGGTGAGTGTGTGTGTGTCGGTGAGTGTGAGTGTGTCGGTGAGTATCGGTGAGTGTGTGAGTGTGTGTGTGTCGGTGAGTGTCGGTGAGTGTGTGTGTGTCGGTGAGTGTGAGTGTGCGTCTGTGCGAGTGCACGTCGTGTCTGAGTGTGTGTCTGAGTGTGTGTCTGAGTGTGTGTCTGAGAGTGCAAGTGTGTGTGTGTGTGTGTGTTCTTGTATACATGGTTTATGTTCCGAGTGGCTTAAAAAACATACTAAACAGTGTTTTTTGAGATTAAAAAAAATGCAGACAGTTTCCTGTGATGGTTAGGTTTAGGGGTAGTGTAGGGGGAGAGAAAATACAGTTTGTACAGTATAAAAACCATTACGCCTGTGGAGAATCCCTGTAAACCACATATACAAGTGTGTGTGAATCTTCTAATCCTTTGATCTCTCTCAGATTACGACGCCTGGCGTGTGTGTCTTCGGCTCCGTGACAACGGCCTCCTGGCAAAGCCCACGCATGGTGACATCATCAGACTTGCTCCGCCCCTCATTATAAAAGAAGATGAGGTCAGAGAGTGTGTGGACATCATCAGCAGGACCGTCATGTCGTTTTAAATCCACTCCATCATCATCTGAGTTGTAATTCTGTCTAATTTTAGCCTGCTTTCATGTTTTAGCTGTTACAGCCGTTCAGGTCAAACTCCAGCTCTCTCTCGTGGACTTTGAGTTTCACTTTCAACTCCGTTTTCATTCTCAACTGAAAATGAGACTCTTCAATAACAGTTTCTCCTCAAACAGACAACGGTCTGTTTTAATTCTGATGAAGTAACATGGGTCATTTCTGAAGGCAGACGCTTCAGATGAAAACGAATGAAGGTCACATTATTAATCGCTGCTGTTTATTCACTCATTTGAAGTGTTTTTAGAAAGTCTGACATTTCGATGTGGCCACTTGAATAGAAATTAGTTTTTCTCCGTGTGATGAGAGAATCGTGCACTTTAACGGCAGTCGTTAATGTTTAAAAACTAATGATGTAATCATTCAGAGACGTGAGGATTGTGTTCGTGTCTGAGTGTGTGTTTGCTGTAGAACGTTTAATGAACGTTTAATGAGTGAATGTGATCAGATGATGTTTTATTTCCGTTCTTAAATAAATTTTCCGTCTGCTGAGAGACTTTGTGTTTGTTCTAAATAAATAAAAACCATTACAGATGCAATTATTACACTGATTATTGAACAGCTGGTGACAGAAGAGATTCTCCTGTGCAGATCATGTGATGTTTGTGTTGTCCAGCTGATGGCGCTGTAAACACTGACATGCAGAGAAGAGGAGTGGCTGAATTTGCATATGCCAAGCAGCTGTTTATTATTCATGAAGTACTGTGGTGCAATAATTATGATTTATGAAGGAAAACAGACAGTGGTATCTATCTATCTATCTATCTATCTATCTATATATATATACAGCTCTGGAAAAAATTAAGAGACCACTGCAAAATTATCAGTTTCTCTGGTTTATTATACTATTTATAGGTATGTGTTTGGGTAAAATTAACATTTTTGTTTTATTCTATAAACTACTGACAACATTTTTCCCAAATTCCAAATAAAAATATTGTAATTTAGAGCATTTATTTGCCGAAAGCAACAACTGGTCAAAATAACAAAAAAGATGCAGTGTTGTCAGACCTCAAATAATGGAAAGAAAATAAGTTCATATTCATTTTTAAACAACACAATACTAATGTTTTAACTTAGGAAGAGTTCAGAAATCAATGTAGGAGCCATAGTTACTATCAATTTGTTTATTTAAATATAATTTTGTTGTTGTATCGTTAATTGTTTATTTCTTTGAGTGTGTATGCCCTCTATAGGAGAGAAATGCTTAAAAGGAAATGCCACCCCTGACAGGATGCAAGAACACACAGTTTTTGACTGTTCACATGGAGAAAGCCTGAAACCGGCCTTGAAGTTGTTTGTTTGTTTTATGCTACAATGCATCTTTATTTTTGATGTAATAAACTTCGAAACATCAACAAGCCTCTTTGGATATATTCATTCTACTTTGCACGCGTCAGAAAGATTGCACCATCACCTCTCACAGTGGCAAAGAAACAGGGAACAAAACTGGAAATTTGAAGCTTGTTTTGCCGCTACAATCAACATTTGGTGGAATAACCCTGATTTTGAATCACAGCTTTCATGCGTCTTGGCATGCTCTCCACCAGTCTTTCATATTGATGTTGGGTGACTTTATGCCACTCCTGGTGCCAAAATTCACGCAGCTCGGATTTGTTTGATGGCTTGTGACAATCCATCTTCCTCTTGATCACATTCCAGAGGTTTTCAATGGGGTTCAGGTCTGGAGATTGGGCTGGCCATGACAGGGTCTTGATCTGGTGGTCCTCCGTCCACACCTTGATTGACCTGGCTGTGTGGCATGGAGCATTGTCCTGCTGGAAAAACCAGTCCTCAGAGTTGGGGAACATTGTCAGAGCAGAAGGAAGCAAGTTTTCTTCCAGGACAACCTTGTACGTGGTTTGATTCATGCATCCTTCACAAAGACAAATCTGCCCGATTCCAGCCTTGCTGAAGCACCCCCAGATCAACACCGATCCTCCACCAAATTTCACAGTGGGTGCGAGACACTGTGGCTTGTAGGCCTCTTCAGGCCTCCGTCTAACCATTAGACGACCGGGTGTTGGACAAAGCTGAAAATTGGACTCATCAGAGGAGATGACCTTACTCCAGTCCTCTACAGTCCAATCCTTATGGTCTCTTGCAAACCTCAGCCTGGCTCTTCTTTGCTTCTTATTGATGAAGGGCTTTTTTCTAGCATTGCACGACTTCAGCCCTGCCCCTAGGAGCCTGTTTCAAACCATCCTCGCCATGCACTTCACCCCAGCTGCCTTTTGCCATTCTTTTTGTAGGTCACTTGATGTCATCCTACGGTTGTTGAGTGACATTCGAATGAGTTGGCGGTCATTCCGGTCAGTGGAGAGTCGTTTTCGCCCTCTGCCGGTCTGTAGCTTTGTTGTCCCCCAATGTCTGCTGCTTGACCTTGTTCTTATGAACCGCCGTCTTTGAAATTTTAAGGATGGAAGCAACCCAACGCTCACTGTATCCCTCTGCCAGTAAAGCCAGAATTGAACCCTTCTTTTCCTCACTCAAAACAATTTTCAACTTTTTTGGCATGGTCAATAGTTATTTTTTGATTCCAATTACTTTTGAGGTACTACTAGCACTGTTTTTGCCATCCAGCTGGTCCCACTGCAAGAGGATAGTGATGACCACAAAATGTTTTTTTTATACTTTTCCTTATTAAATAAGATTTGGTTCAGGTGATCACCTAATCAGCACCTCATTCAGTAGAGTGAGGTGTGCCTGTGTTGGAATTCAACAGACATTGGAATGGAATGGCTTCCATACTTGTAGAGATGCTGATTTAAGAAAAAATTGCAATTTTTTCCAGAGCTGTATACATATATACAGAGTTTAAAAATATTATTGTTAAATTTAGCATAAATTGGGAAACTCTCCATTGGCTGTTGCGTCACTCGCAATTGTGCACATGATATTGCGGGGTGGAGCTATTTAATCAGAGTCTCGTAGCTCGTCCTGCTGGTAAGTCGCATCAATGTGTGTGTGTGTGTGTATGTGTGTGTATATGTATGTATGTATGTGTATATATATATATATATATATATATATATATATATTGTAATACTTCATTCTGTGTGTTTCTCTGACCTACAAACATACAGATGAATCTCCAGGATGTTTGTCTCAGAACATGAAATCATGTGATCGACTAGAGGAAGTAATAAGGCATTTCTGTGGGTTTCCTTCGGAAGTGCTGGAACATTCTGGATCATGTTGGTGTCATTCTGTTCAATCCTCAGAATCTGCTGTGATTACAGAAACAGAATAAGATGAATTCAGATGAAAACAACATATTAAACATCTTCAAACTGTAGTTTAACTCAGAGGAATGACGACACACACCAATAAATAAACAGAGATAAACAAAAAAATGTAGTAAGAAAATTCCTTTGTTTATATATGTATTTTTTTTCTTTCATGTGTTTATATTTATATACACATTTATTTATTTTTATTAATTTCTCTATTTTTATGTTTATAGGGGACCTATAATGCAAAATTCACTTTGATAAGGTGTTTGAACACAGATGTGTGTAAACAACCATCTTATAATGGTAAAAAAAAATCCACCCACTCCTTTTATTATAATCCCCATTAATCATAAAGTCTCTCCAGATTACCCCTGCTCTTCTGTAAGAAGCCCCGCCCATGACTGCTGACAGACACCGCCCTATTCACTTAGCTCCTCCCCTGAGTGAGCTGTACACCGTCCGCCATGTTGATCTCCTCACCAGGGGCCTCATTTATAAAACTTTGCGTACTCACAAAACAGGCCCTGAAAGTGCGTACGTCAGTTTCTATGCATAAGTTGAGATTTATAAAAACAAACTTGATGGGAAAATTTGCACACCTCCAAGCAAACTCTGACCCATGCTACGAACATTTTGGAGAAGTTTGGCGACACCAATGGTGAGCTGAGGGACTGACGGCAGATGGAGGAAAACCACTTTAAATCCTAATTATGAGTCATAATCATAAATACAGTGCATGATCACTAACAGTTTAAATAAATAAAAGAATGATTTAAACTCACATAGAAACTCACGTTTTCATTCTGATATACACATTTACATTAATATTTCACTTTCACTAATGGCGATAAGCATTGAAAATTCCATTACGCAGTCATTACGGAGAAGTTAATCAAATGTGATATTAATTCAGATAGTAGATGTGCTACTTTCGATCAGTTTTCCTCTGACACGCTGCTTTAATGACAGTTTGAATAGGTCCAATGATAATATCTTACTGTATAACCACAGCTGCAGTAGGTGTTGATGTCGTGTGAAGGATCTTCAAACAATTACCACTGTATTTGAAGGATATAATTTGAGGAAAATGGTAAGATATGCACGTTTCCTTTTTAAAATACTTCAGTGAAGCGCTGAGAAAGACAATTGTATTTACACTGCAATAAATTATTTGTTTCCACTAAAAATATATAAACTTCCTAAAAGATATGTTCAAACTACATAAATGTGATTCAAATTGTTGAAAACAATTAAAATACTATTTGGCCAGTGGAAATGAATGAATCAACTCTATTCTAAAACCTTTATCTTAAGTTTTTTTATACAGTTTTGTTTTTATGCATATTTTGATATATTTATTCTAAAACATACGAATATTGGATGATTTTTGTGTAAGGTGTGTGGCACAAATGTTAACCATGGTGTCACGTGGATGGGAATATGTATGGAAATGATATGCAGATGAGGTTATGCATAGTAAAACTAGGCGTCATAAGCTCCATATATGGTGATTTCGGGGAGGAGACGGGGCGGATCTCGATTCCGTTCTATTCCGTATTGTTTTGCAGGCAAAAGCTCAGTAAACTACAATCACCAAAACAACACTTCATGATAACAATGTAATGGAACAGTAGAGGCACTTTACCAAAACAGAAAAAAAAGTTTACGAACAAAGCATTCATTAGTTATTTTATGAAACTACTGTTGTTAGGTTTTAAGTCAACATTATAGTTATAAAGTAAAACAACAATAACAACAACAAAAATAATAACAGGCTGACAACCCGATGGGCAAGATTACATTCTTATTAAATTATTGTCCATTCCACTCCGAACCCACTGCAATTGAGAGACATTCCGGATGCATATTTCATTCAAATATATATGCAACTGGACTGACTATCAGACGAGTTTTCATATTTAATGTGACATTAAAATGGCCGACAGGAATAGGAAAGAGGTTCAGAAAGACTTTATCATTCATCTTGTCCAATGTGGCCCTATACTTCAAGTTAATTCACAACATACTGCATATAAAAATAATGCAAGTTATTAGCACATTACAGTGTAGCTATCATGCCATATTTACGCATCCATTGGACAGAGTGTGCAAATATTTTGGCTCATTATTAGGCTATCCCAAATGAGAAGGTGTCGGTGTACATAATAATACATCAAAATGTACAGTAAAAATATTCAGTAGCCAATAACGTTTTATTACACTGTTTTATAATGCACCGGCCTTTAATCAAAGAGAAACACTGGCACGAATTTGGCCACGATGACGACACATTCTGTATTAGAGCCACATGTAAATGTCATGGATGGAACAATAAAAAAATAGTCCATTGATGCATTAGAAAGTGTAATGAAAACAAAAATAAACATGAACAAAGGACATGAGGTTATTTTTCTTATGTTCATGTCAATGGTAAAATAAATAATACATGAATGCCTTGTTCATTTTTTCCGTTAGTTCTCCGAAGGACCAGGTGGCCAATAAAAACAAACAGGATGAAACTACTTTTTTAACAATTAAAAAAAATATATATATAATTTTTATGTTTTATTAAGTAAACGGAAAAAAATAAAGGAGTCATTTCTCTGGATGGATGTTCTCTCCATCTTTGGCTTACAGAGGATTATGGGAAAACCACATCTCATTAATATTCATTAACTCATTACCATAGCTATTCTTACCTGTAAAAATTGCATTTCTAGATATCAGTAATTGTATTTTCACTAGTTGCAAGAGCAATTTCAGATATCAGCTGTCTTTGTTGATATCAATAATTACATTGTTACTAGTAAAAATGCGAATTTTTGATATCAAGAATTCAATTGTCACTAGTTGAAATGTCAGTTCTTGTATGGAAGGCCGTTTCAGCATAAAAACGTTCCAGCGTTACTCGTCGTAATTATATTTTTACTAGTAACAATTAAATTAAAGAGCTCTCTAATTCAGTTTTTACTAGTAACAATTACAATTAGAGAGCTCTATAATTCATTTTTTACTAGTAACAATTATGATTGTAGAGCTCTCTAATTGAATTATAGAGCTCTGCAATTGTATTCTTACTAGTAACAACTGAATTGTAGAGCTCTATAATTCAGTTTTTACTAGTAACAATTCCAATTAGAGAGCTCTGCAATTCATTTATTACTAGTAAGAATTCAATTGCAGAGCTCTGTAATTCAATTGTTACTAGTAATAATCCAATTGCAGAGCTCTGTAATTCAATTGTTACTAGTAATAATCCAATTGCAGAGCTCTACAATTCCACTAGAGAGCTCTCTAATTCAATTGTTACTAGTAAAAACTGAATTATAGAGCTCTCTAATTATAATTGTTACTAGTAAAAACTGAATTAGAGAGCTCTTTAATTCAATTCTTACTAGTAGCAATTCTAATTACAGAGCTCTATAATTGTATTATTACTAGTAAAAACTCCTATTCATGAGATGCAAAACAGATTGCAGATTTCCCGCCTACAAAAGTGCGTTTCAAAATAAAAGCCCTGTAGCGTGGTTCTAAAGTATCCTGAAATATTTTACAGACTTAGGTAACATATTAATCATGTTCACATTAAAGCAAAATTAAGATGATGCCTGAGATGAAAGCCTATATTTAGTCGTTATATTCATTCACCTTTGTATATTGGTAAAGCTAAGAGCCAAGAACACTCCATATCACTGGACATAATATAGGGTGAAATGCCCTAAGCCACCCAAAGTGTTTGACAAACTTGATATTAAGGAGTATAAATTCATTTTAAATATTTACAGTGTTTAGTATTGTTATGCAATAATAGAATGATTATCGCGGATATCTAATACAAAATAAACACCTCTATTGAATTGATTATCAAATTGTGTTAATAATAGGCGATTTGGCGCTGGGGTATGTTGTTTTTGAAATTATGTTGTTGTTGAGTGCTCGTTGTTATCAGAGGCGCGTGCAACAGGGTTCACAGCGCTCGTGCACACGGATTAGCACTTCAATCTATCGCTGTTGCGGAGATCTCTATTCCATACGTTGAAATCACAAAAAACAAAATACATATAAACGTGTCACTGCTCTTGATATACAATCACTGATGAAAATCTTTGGTTTTAATGAGAAAAAAAAAAAAATTCACTTCGTTGGATTAGAACCGGGAATCTCTTATATCCTAATCGGAGAAACTGCCACTAGTCCATCAGGACATTCAATCATCAAAGGCGGATCGTCGTATTTATTAACTAATGTACATACTCTCGAGACTAAAGACATTGTATTATAGTAGATGTAGGAAAACTATCATATTTGAACACATTTATAATTTTAATATCATATCATTATTATTGTAATAATAATACAACCACCCATACACATTCTTGTCCACCCACTTTGTAAAACAAAGTTACGCCACTGACCCCAGTTGAATATGCATAAGGCACGATTAGCATAATGATATGTCGCCGAATACAGAGCTCTGTAATGCAATTGTTACTAGTAAGAATTGCTATTGTAGAGCTCTGTAATTCAATTTGTACTAGTAAGATTGCAATTACAGAGCTCTCTAATTCTAATTGTTACTAGTAAGAACTGAATTATAGAGCTCTGTAACTTAATTCTTACTAGTAACAATTCAATTAGAGAGCTCTGTAATTCAATTATAGAGCTCTCTAATTCAATTGTTACTAGTAACAATTGAATTAGAGAGCTCTATAATTTAATTATTACTAGTAAGAATTGCAATTAGAGAGCTCTACAATTGAATTCTTACTAGTAACAATTTGATTATAGAGCTCTCTAATTGAATTACAGAGCTCTCTAATTCAATTGTTACTAGTAACAATTATGATTAGAGAGCTCTGTAATTCAATTGTTACTAGTAACAATTACGATTAGAGAGCTCTCTAATTCAATTGTTACTAGTAACAATTGAATTAGAGAGCTCTGTAATTGAATTATAGAGCTCTGCAATTGCACATATCTTTAATGTGTATTTTTACTAGTAATAAATCAATTGAAGAGCTCTGTAATTCAATTGTTACTAGTAAGAATTCAGTTAGAGAGCTCTATAATTGTAATTGTTACTAGTAAGAATTAAATTAGAGAGCTCTATAATTGTAATTGTTACTAGTAAGAATTCAATTAGAGAGCTCTATAATTGTAATTGTTACTAGTAAAAATTGAATTAGAGAGCTCTATAATTGTAATTGTTACTAGTAAGAATTCAATTAGAGAGCTCTATAATCCCAATTGTTACTAGTAACAATTGAATTACAGAGCTCTATAATTAAAAATGAATGGAAGTCAATGGAGACATATGACTAGTAATAAATGAATTGTAGAGCTCTCTAATTGGAATTGTTACTAGTAACAATTGAATTAGAGAGCTCTATAATCATAATTGTTACTAGTAAAAATTGAATTATAGAGCTCTGTAATTGTAATTGTTACTAGTAAAAATTTAATTGTAGAGCTCTATAATTGTTATTGTGACTAGTAAAAACCGAATTAGAGAGCTCTACAATTATAATTGTTACTAGTAAAAATTGAATTATAGAGCTCTGTAATCGTAATTGTTACTAGTATAAATTAAATTATAGAGCTCTTTAATTTAATTGTTACTAGTAAAAATATAATTATGACGAGTAACGCTGGAACGTTTTTATGCTGAAACGGCCTTCCATAGTTCTTGATATCATCAATTGAATTGCTACTAGTAAAAATGTTCATTTTTGATATCTGAAAATGCATTTCCGATATCAACATAATTTCAGATATGTAAAATGGCTTTCTTACTAGTAACAATCACATTCATGATATCAGAAACTAACATTGTCACTAGTGACAATCAAATTATTGATATCAAAAATGAACATTGTTACTAGTAGCAATTAAATTGTTGATATCAAGAATAGACATTTCAACTAGTGACAATTGAATTATTGATATCAAAAATTTGCATTTTTACTAGTAAGAACTGTATTTCTGATATGTGAAATTGGAATTTCAACTAGTAAAAAATCAGTTCTTGATATCAACAATTGAATTTGAATGGCAGCCTATGGTGACATTTCACTAGTGAAAATACAATTACAGATTTTCTAAATTGGAAATTGAAATGTTGATATCAAGAATACATATTTCTGGTGAGTGATGACATCATTGTTGATATCAAGAATTAACATTGTTACTAGTGGAAATGTTAATTCTTGATATCAACAATTGTCATTGTTACTAGTAGAAATGTAATTCCAGATATCAAGAATTAACATTTTAACTAGTGAAAATTGAATTATTGATATCAAAATTTCATATCCTGGGAATTATTAAAAGTCAAAACGGCTTGCCTATTGCCTTTCCCAGGATATAAATTGCTGATATCAAGAATTCTAGTTTTTACCTGTGGAAATATAATTCTTGATATCAAAAATTAGCATTTTAACTAGTGAAAATTGAATTGTTGATATCAAAAATTAACTTTGTTACTAGTGGAAATGTTATTCCTGATATCAAGAATTAGCATTTTAACTAGTGAGAACTGAATTGTTGATATCAAGAATTCATATCCGGAGAATGAATAAAAGTCAAAATGGCTTACCATAGTATGGCAATGCATGATCTGATCCAATGTAAACACTGAATGCAATGCAAGTCACTTTGGATAAAAGTATCTGCCAAATGCATGAATGTAAACGGCTCGAACAGTAAAGTATGGCACTTGCAATGCCAAGGTCATGGGTTTGATTCCCAGGAAATGCATGAACTGCTAAAAAGTATACCTTGAATGCAATGCAAGTCACTTTGGATAAAAGTGTCTGCCAAATGCATAAATGTTCAAAGAGTACAGTCAAACAGTCAAGAGTACAGTCTAGGGTTTGAATCCTAGGGAATGCATGAACAGCTTGAATGCAGTGATTTGGATAAGTGTTTGCCAAATGTAAATGTGCTATTTGATGCAAACAAATAAGATCTCCCAACTGTCCAAATATTGTCCGATTCATCATTCTGTGATCATGACCTATTCTCCCTGCGCAGGAATGAGGACGTGGAGGAGGGATACGTGTTGAACTATGACGGGATCGGGCTGCGGCTGACGGCGATGGAATACTGGAAATGCAGTGAGTCGGGAATCACTCTGTCCTTCAAAGACAAAAAAGGAGCCCGACTGCAAGTTTGTGATCGCAGAGTCTCTTCCTGAGCAAGGTACGGTCATGCATTTAAATCTCACACCCACTTTATATTACGTGTCTTTAACTATTATGTACTAATATTTAAATAACTTGCTCGAGTTGAGTGCTGAGCAGTGAGATCACAGCTCTCTGTTTAATAATAGTGGTTTAATTCCAGGCAGAAACCAGGTGGACTCATTTCTGGATCAGCACAAAGGAGCAGGAATCCAGCACATCGGGCTCTACACTGAAGATATTGTGAGCACGGCTCAAACAATGCATCGGGCCGGAGTCCAGTCCTTCTCTCCTCCGCCTGCATACTACACTGAGGTCTGACGGTCAGGAATACTGCGCTGTGCACACGGGTTCAGTCCAGAACAACACATCCACACAGTGCAGTCTGAAAGTCACAGTAAAAATCAGAGAATTTATTATTTACAAACCTGTTAACTGTCACCTCTCTTTTTGAGCAAAAGACATGAAAATGCACTGTATCTGAGATTAAATGGCTGTAGTGCATGAATTATTTTGAGTAGAGACCTTTTGAACTGGTCTGTTTTATAGAAGACAGATCATTGCAGAAGCACAAAAGTGTAAAAAGTTATAGATGCATAGGCTTGCACAGTGATCATCTGATCCACCTTCCAAATGGGGATGACTGCCACCCGTTCTACAACAACACAGGACAAAGCGGTCTCTTACAGCCAAACACCGCTGAAAACTCAGTAATACCAGAAAACACAGTTCTGGTTATTCATCACCCATCAATAAATCCAACGAGTTCCCATCTCAAGAACCATGCTTGTGCAACAGTAACAACAGTAAACACAGAAGGTCAGACAGTCTGTCACAACCAGAAGCCTGCTGGACTTGAGACAGGATCAAAAGAGGTGTTTTCAAGTCATCGTCCAAGCCCAGCAGGAAGACCGCGAGAGGTTCCGGAGCTGGATTGACTGAGAGGTTCAACCGGAAGCCCTGGAACATCAAGCTGTGCCCACCCACCTACCACTCAACAAAATGGGATCTGAGGATGACCCGGAGGCATTCATCGACTTGTTTCAAAAGACGGCTGAGCTGTCGGGCTGGCCGTGGGACCAGTGGCCAATGCACCTGGTCCCGTTGTTCTCCAGGGAATCCCAGTTAGTGGCACAGCAGCTTCCGGTGCAGAATCTCCTGGTCTTCGACGACCTGAAAAGGACCATCCTTCAGCGACCCTTCGTGATGGCCCAACAGCTCAGGGACTCCTGCCACAAATGGCTGTTGGCTGAGGGAAGCAACGTGGAGAAGATCGACGATTGTGTGGTACTGGAGCAATTCATTACTTGGCTCCCAAGGAAGACAGCCGAGTGGGTCCAGTGCCACCGCCCCACGTCGCTGGACTCGGACCCGGAGCATTTCGTGAAAACTGATGGAGGTCGGGACAATGGTCCGGGTCCTGGACGCCCCGCAGGCTGCCCCCGGTCAAGCTGGTTGGTACCAAATACCTGTGAGTATCAAGGGGGGGTACCTATCAGGCCTTGGTGGATTCAGGCTGTAACCAAACCTCGATCCATCAAAGCCTGATTTCATCCGGGGCATTGGATACAAGCCGCATGGTTAAGGTGCGGTGTGTGCACGGGGATGTGGTGGTATATCCTGTAGTGCCAGTCATTATCCAATTCTGGGGCCAAAAGCATAGTGTTGAGGTGGCAGTTAATCCGCACCTCCGGCATCCGTTAATTTTGGGGACAAATTGGCCAGCATTTTCTGAATTATTGGGTTTTTTATGCATGGATGCCTCTTGGGGAAAAAATGTGATGGTTGGGGATGCGCAAGTACAGGCAGGAGAAACTGATCGGGACCCACTGAGTGCTGCTTCAGGGGAACAGAGTGAAATCGAGAGAATAATTCTCTCGGATCGCAATGACTTTTCCCTGGAGCAGTCTCAGGATGAGACGCTAAAACGTGCATTTGAGCAGGTCCAAGTCATCGAAGGTCAGCCTCTCCAGCCTGGACGGGCACTTACCTATCCATATTTTGCAGTGATAAAAAATCGGTTGTATCGGGTGACCCAAGACACCCAGACAAAAGAAGATACAACCCAGTTGTTAGTTCCAAGGAGCCGCAGGGAAATGCTTTTCCAAGCGGCTCATTCTAATCCAATGGCTGGACACTTAGGACAGGCAACAACACTAAATCGCCTCATGACCCGATTTTTTTGGCCGGGCATTCACGAGAATGTGCGCAGGTGGTGCACGTCCTGTCGTGAATGTCAGTTGGTAAATCCACCGGCCACCCTAAAAGCGCCTTTGCGCCCCCTTCCATTAATGCAGGTCCCCTTCGAGAGAATTGGTATGGACCTCATCGGGCCATTAGAGCGATCAGCTAGGGGACATCACTTTGCATTAGTCATTGTGGATTATGCAATACGATATCCTGAAGCAGTGGCCCTCTGCAGCATTTCCGCGAAGAGTGTTGCGGACGCACTGTTTAGTCTAATCTCCCGGGTGGGGATTCAAAAAGAAATCCTCACCGATCAAGGCACGGCGTTTATGTCACGTACTTTACGCGTACTTTACGAATTATTGGGCATTAAAACGATCTGTATCAGCGTCTTTCACCCACAAACTGACGGGCTTGTTGAACATTTTAATCACACGCTTAAAACCATGATTCGTAAATTCGTTCACGAAGACGCCAAAAATTGGGATAAATGGTTAGAACCCCTCTTGTTCGCTGTTTTCCCCCTTCGAGCTTCTCTACGGACGCCAGCCCCGTGGGGTACTGGATGTCCTCAGAGAAACTTGGGAGGACGGACCATCTCAGAGTAAAAATGAAATTCAGTATGTAATGGACTTGAGAACAAAACTCCACACTTTGGGGCGGCTGTCAACAGAGAATTTGTTACAAGCCCAGGACAGACAGAGCCGGCTGTACAACAGGGGAACTAATTTACGTAAATTTGCACCGGGAGAGAAAGTGCTTGTATTGCTCCCAGCGTCAAGCTCCAAATTATTGGCAAAGTGGCAAGGACCATTCGAGGTCACACGGCAAATTGGAGATCTCGATTATGAGGTAATATGGTCTGATAGGAGAGGGGCATGTCAGATATATCACCTCAATCTCCTCAAAAAATGGAATGAGGCAGAGGCAGTGATGCTGGTGACGGTGATTGGTGGAGAGGATGATCTCGGGCCAGAGGCGAATTCCAAACCACAATCTCTCGTGCTGGCCCCAGGAGGGGATCATCTCTCACCCTCCCAGCCCACTGACCTCACTAAATTACAAGCAGAGTTTGCGAACGTGTTCTCGCCCCTACCTGGCCGTTCTAATCTGATTCAGCACCATATCGAGACAGAGCCGGGCGTGGTAGTTCGCAGCCGGCCGTATCGCTTGCCTGAACACAAGAAAAAAGTGGTTCAGGCAGAATTAGGGGCAATGCTTGACATGGGAGTAATAGAAGAATCCAACAGTAACTGGGCGAGCCCGATAGTTTTAGTTCCGAAAACGGACAGCTCAATTCGGTTTTGTGTGGATTATCGCAAGGTGAATGCTGTGTCGAAATTCGACACGTATCCAATGCCATGGGTGGACGAACTGCTTGATCGGCTCGGTACGGCTCGCTTTTATTCGACACTGGACTTAACAAAGGGATATTGGCAGATCCCCTTGTCTCCATTATCTAAAGAAAAAACAGCTTTCACCACGCCGTTTGGATTACACCAATTTGTCACCCTTCTGTTCGGGCTGTTCTGGGCTCCAGCTACCTTTCAGCGTCTCATGGATAGGATTTTACGGCCCCATGCTGCGTATGCTGCTTCCTATCTTGATGACATAATTATATTTAGTAATGACTGGCAGCAGCATATGCAGCATTTGAGGGCCGTCTTGAGATCGCTGAGAGGAGCTGGGCTTACGGCCAATCCGAAGAAGGGTGCAATTGGGCGTGTGGAAGTAAGGTATCTGGGCTTCCACTTGGGACATGGGCAGGTGCGTCCCCAAATTGACAAGACGGCAGCAGTTGCGAATTGTCCGCGTCCCAAGACCAAAAAGGAGGTGAGACAGTTCTTAGGGCTGGCGGGATATTATAGAAGGTTTGTGCCTAATTATTCAGACCTCACCAGCCCTTTGACTGATCTCACTAAAAAGGAGGCACCAGATACGGTCCAGTGGACGGAGCTGTGCCAGCAGGCCTTTACCCAAGTGAAGGCTACTTTATGTGGCGGGCCGTTGTTACACTCTCCTGATTTTTCTCTCCCATTTCTGTTGCAGACAGACGCATCGGACAGGGGGCTGGGTGCTGTCCTGTCCCAGAAGATAGAGGGGGAGGAACGGCTGGTGCTGTACATTAGTTGGAAGCTCTCGAAGAGAGAGACTAATTACAGCACCACAGAAAAGGAGTGTCTTGCCATCAGGTGGGCCGTCCTCACCCTCCGCTATTATCTCCTGGGGCGGGAATTCACCCTGTGTTTGGACCATGCCCCTCTGCAGTGGCACCGCATGAAGGATACCAACGCGCAGATCAGTCGTTGGTATCTAGCTTTACAGCCTTTTAAGTTCAAAGTGGTCCACAGGCCGGGTGTTCAGATGGCTGTGGCCGATTTCCTCTCCAGAAATGGTGGGGGGGCTACAGGCCGGATGGCTCCCCGGCCTGAGTCAGGCGGTGGGGGTATGTGGCGAGGGGGGCGTGGTTCAGCGAACCTTGAACCTTGCTACAACTACATTACATTACACTACACTACATTTACATACTCACCAACATGCTCTTCCTACAGACAGAAATTAGTTTCAGAAACTAGCTCAACATCGACTTAGCTACATTCACCATAAGAAACATGCAACTATCTGCACAACAAGTAGAACACCTCTCATTAAGCTATGATACATGACACCTTAAGCCGAGTTCAGACTGCACGATTTTAGCCCCGATTTTGGCTCGCCGACAAGTTTTGAGAAATCGCCGACAAATGCCCGAAATCACAGGCAAATCGGTGCTCGTTCACGCGAGTGACAATCACGCAGTGTGAATGAGCAAAGACGCAATATGAGAGAATCGCCGATGATCGCCGAATGAGATATTTGGCATGCTAAATATCTGGACCTGTCGGCGATTCAAAATCATGTTGTGTGAAAAGTGTTCTGACTGAAAACTACATCGGCGATGACCGACAGCCAATGAGAGAGCAAGATACAGAGCAGCGGAGAGTTCGGGGAGGAGTTATAGACCACAATATCTGCAAGCATGGCTTCATTTCAGATAAACATTACAATTATATCAAACAAAAACAAAGCACAAACATTTGCTTGACCATCCGCAACAGCAGCACATTGAAAAGTTATGTATTTAGTTCCAACTGTCGTTGCAGAACACATAATCCACAGTCTCCCCAAACATTTCCTTTTCCATATTCTTCTTTTATTTATGTTGTTTTGGCTGCAAATCAGCGCACAGGCAATTCGTATTTTAAGCTTCTTGCGGACTACTATTTTTAATAATAATCCCACCGTGTGTCTCAATCAGCTCCCTAGTTCAGTAGTCAGGGCACTGATCAGGGTATCAGCCACATTCACTTTCATTACCTACTGATTCACTACCTAGGGAGCTAGGGAGCTGATTGAAACGCAGGGCCAGTCTCACGTGAGAACTCTGGTCTTGAACGCGTGATATCGTGTTGTTTCCTTGTCACGTCTCGCGTGTGTTTGGTTGTGAAACGTAATTTGCGTGCCAGACAGAGTTGTCGGCGATTCTTCCTATTGTAAAGTCATGCAGTGTGAAACCTTCTGTCGCCGATCCATCGTGCAGTTTGAACACAGCAGCGACTGAATGCTGGCCAAGATAGTCATGCAGTGTGAAAAGAACAGTGACCCGACTACTTTGAAAATCGTGCAGTCTGAACTCGGCTTTAGATGCACACAGTAGTGTTAGCCATACCAGGAAACACTCAACTGTTTTGTTTTGTTTTCCTCTTCCTCTTCCTCTCCTTCCCTTCTTCTTTATACGGTAAATTACCTGTCTACCCAATAAGGGTCAAGGTCATGACATTAGTATTGACGCACCATGCCTAAGGTCCGAAAGCTCCGCTCTCTGCCTAACAAAACAGACGAACTCCTTCTGCTCTCCCGGACAAATAAGGATTTCTCGAACTCGGCTGCTCTGTGCTTCACGGAAACCTGGCTGAACGACGCCATTCCGGACGGGGAAATCGCGCGGCGGCGGTAAAGAGACTGTAAAGATATGGACCACCGAAACAGAGCAGGCTTTACAAGCCTGTTTCGAATGGACTGATTGGGGTGTTTTTGAAGCTGCTGCCACCGATCTGGACGAGCTCACAGAGACTGTTACATCATATATCAGTTTCTGTGAGGATCTGTGCATTCCTACAAAGACTCATTTATCTTACAACAACGACAAACCCTGGTTCACTGCAAAACTCAGCCAGCTCCGTCAGGCCAAAGAAGATGCTCGCAGAAAAGGGGACAGAGTCTTGTACAAACAGGCCAAATACACACTGGAAAAGGAGATCAGAGTGGCAAAGAGGAATTATTCTGATAAACTTCGGAATCAGTTCTCTTCTAATGACACAGCTTCAGTGTGGAAAGGTCTGAAAGTTATCACCAACTACAAGACACCATCCCCCATCTCTGTGGAGAATCAACAACTGGCAGACGATCTGAACGAGTTTTATTGCAGGTTTGAAAAATCACCATTCACACCTCCATCAACCCCCCTCTCCCCCACACCTGCAATTCAGTTCAGTGAAGATGATGTGCGCCAGGTCTTCAGAAAGAACAAGAGAAGAAAGGCACCAGGCCCAGACAGCGTTTCACCAGCCTGTCTGAAATCCTGCGCTGACCATCTGGCCCCCATCTTCACACAGATCTTCAACAGATCACTGGAGCTGTGTGAAGTCCCCTCATGTTTCAAACGCTCCACCATCATCCCCATCCCAAAGAAACCCAAAATTACTGGACTAAATGACTACAGACCTGTGGCTCTAACGTCTGTGGCCATGAAGTCATTTGAAAGATTGGTTTTGGCTTTTCTGAAGGACATCACTGGACCCTTACTGGACCCCCTGCAGTTTGCTTACCGAGCAAACAGGTCTGTGGATGATGCAGTCAATATGGGACTGCATTATGTTCTCCAGCATCTGGACAGACCAGGGACTTATGTGAGGATCCTGTTTGTGGACTTCAGCTCTGCTTTTAACACCATCGTCCCATCACTCCTCCAGCCTAAACTAGCTCAGCTCTCCGTGCCCACCTCTGTCTGTCAGTGGATCACCAGCTTCCTGACAGACAGGCAGCAGCTAGTGAGGCTGGGAAAATTCTCATCCAGCACCCTCACCATCAGCACCGGCACCCCTCAGGGCTGTGTTCTCTCCCCATTGCTCTTCTCCCTTTACACCAACGACTGCACCTCTAAAGACCCCTCTGTCAAGCTTCTGAAGTTTGCGGATGACACCACACTGATCGGCCTCATCCGGGACGGTGACGAGTCTGCTTACAGACTAGAGGTTGAACAGCTGGCTGTCTGGTGCAGTCTTAACAACCTGGAGCTCAACACGCTCAAGACAGTGGAGATGATCGTGGACTTCAGGAGAAACCCCCCTGCTCTCCCCCCACTCACCATCATGAACAGCACTGTGACTGCAGTGGAGTCATTCAGGTTCCTGGGCACCACCATCTCCCAGGACCTGAAGTGGGACAACCACATCGAGTCTATTGTGAAAAAGGCCCAGCAGAGGTTGTACTTCCTTCGCCAGCTGAGGAAGTTCAACCTACCACAGGAGCTGCTGAAACAGTTCTACTCTGCCATCATCGAATCCATCCTCTGCACTTCAATTACCGTCTGGTTCACCTCAGCTACCAAATCTGACCTCAGAAGACTACAGAGGGTAGTCCGGTCTGCTGAGCGAATCATTGGCACAACCCTCCCCACTCTCCAAGAACTGTACTTATCCAGAGTGAGAAAAAGGGCAAATAAGATCACTCTGGACCCCTCACATCCAGCACACTCCCTCTTTGAACTGTTGCCATCCGGTTGATGCTACAGAGCCCTGAGCACCAGAACGACCAGACACAGGAACAGTTTCTTCCCTTAAGCAATCCATCTCATGAACACTTGACAAACACAGAATACACAACACTATTACACTTTATTTACTTAAAACACTTATTTATATCTCAATTTGCACACATAATTGTACATACAATTGTCTATAATATATATTGTCTTTTGCTTTTTTTGCACTTTGTCTATCTTGTAAATTTGTATATTATTATTTTATTCTTTTTATTATGTGTCTTGTCTTGTCGCTGTTACTCTGTTGCACTGTGGAGCTTCTGTCACTAAAACAAATTCCTAGTATGTGTAAACAACATACCTGGCAATAAAGCTCTTTCTGATTCTGATTTCTGATTCTGAATATGTAAGAACCATGGACGAACCAGACAAATGAATCATTCAGATGATTCTTTCAAAACATAATTCTAATTCAGAATCAAGTTTTCGGCTCCAACTCGTCTGCAGAGAAAACCGATGCTGATTACTTTTTACGACATCCATGTTTCCTGACAGAAGGAGAAGTGATGAACTCAGCCATTTGCGACACCAAATGGTCACCCAAGAAGATAAAGATTCTTTGATCACCAGATCAAAGAAACAGAGAGACAATGCAGACCTGAAAAGCCAACAGAGACTGTTCTACAAATAAAACTGCATCAAAATTGTTCCAAACTATTTTAAAATGGACTTATCAAACATCTTTTAACTACATACATTTTGCATTATGTGTTCACAAATAGTACCTGTAACCAGTTATGCTTTAGAACACTCACAATTCATGTAAATGTGTTAGCTCTTGACTGAATGACTGAAAGTATACCTTATTTGGACTTAGAATTAGAATTTAGAATTTAATTCTTTTCATCTTTCCTAAATTATGGCTTGAATGAAATCTGTTTAAAATGTATCATATTCCATTTAATAGAAATTATGTTAAAATGGCACTCTGCTAAAGCAGACACGGGAAGTAACACCCTATGTTTTATTGGAGGCAGAAAAAAGCCCTTTTGAAACAGGACGATTGGCCAAAACTCCTCTGAGGTATGACAAACAACTAAGTTTAAATTGTCATACTGCAAGTGAACGGGTCAGTCAAAAAGAACCAAGACAGAGACAAGTACCAAGAACCATGGAGTAACAAGAAGAACAGACAAGCAGCTCATTCAAGCCATCCAACCTTCAATCACTTTCTTTTTCTTTTACTTAATTTCTTTTCCGCTGAAAGTCTCGTTCTAAGTTTTTCCGCAAAGTTCAACCAACGACTTCTGCCACCTCAGATTTAACTCCAGCGACAAAGAGACTTCCTTTCATTGTTCCACATGGACCTTTAAGACCCTCATCGACTTGGAAAACCCTTTTCTGCACGCCGACAAGGGAAATTCACATTTAAAGTCGACTAAAGCAATTACCCCAGATTAAAACTGAACTGGTGCATTTAAATGAATGATTAATGGTTCGTTCAGGTCTTTGAAGTGCATTGTTAGGAATTATGTTCATCAGATCACTCTCTCTCTCTCAAAACTCTTTCTCTCTCATTTCCTTTCTGCAACGTGTATGATGCAACTGTGATCTGAAAGTTACCGTGCTCTAATCAGTGTTTTCACGATTGTTGGATATTCATATCCGCTACAAGAGCTTATTATGGCTCGAGCAAATGAACGCTGGACGACTCAGTTGCTCGGTCGTAAACTTACAACTCTTTATAATTCCCTATAAATTATTTAATTTGAGTTAATTTTAGGGTGTGTTTTCCTAGGGTGTGTTTTCCCTACAACAGCATGATGTTTCCTAAGAAAATCCCACCCAAGGATAACTGGCTGTGTTGCATTCCTAACCGCCTGAACATCATGTGAGAACACTTCCTCACCAAGCCTAATAGTAATGAGTAACATACCAAGAGTATCAAGTCACTGTCACCAGTCACTGATTTTGCCAAGAGAAAGGATTTCTGAATTGGCTTTTTTGTTAACGAGGGAATTGACATTCTCAGTGTTTTGCTGATCAAATATATTTCTGAACCACCGTCTACAAATGCTTGTACAGCAATGTTCTCAACGATAGCAAAAACATAAGGTGTGGGAATGACAGGTGTTACCAGTTAAATTTGTTTGGGCCTGCTCATAGACTCAGCAGATACCTGGCCTGTAGTACCTGCTACCAGCCATTTCCCTGAAGTTCAGCATCCTCGTCGACGAAACTGACATGATGATCACCAGATGAGGGTGGATGGTCAGTAGACGATCGTAGGCCATATCTCTCACCAGAGAACCTGTTGGAGGGCCATTCTGTTGTACGACGATCCTGATGATGAGAGGCATGATGTAGGCCATGATCTCAATGATCAGAAGTCGGGCTGACATAACGATCGCGATGATGTAGAGTGGGGCCAACATGTTGGTTACGATGATAAGAAGAATGGCTGGCATGTTGAGCAGCATAATGTGGAGGCAGGTTGGCATGACGATCTCGATGAGGTGGACTGATGTGATGATCTCGATGTGGAGAAGCGCTGATGTAATTATCTCGATGATGTGGCGATGGGCTGACATGACGGTCTCGATAATGTGAAAATGGGCTGACATGACGATCTCAATAATGTGAAAATGGGCTGACATGACGATCTTGATAATGTGGAGATGGGCTGACATGACGATCTCGATAATGTGAAGATGGGCTGACATGACGATCTTGATAATGTGGAGATGGGCTGTCGTGACGATCTCGATGTGGAGACAGTGCAGGTGATGATGGGTATCTCCTCGGAGATGAGAGTGGAGAGTAGCGATGCTTGTCTCTACCAAGTTCTGGTGAGTAGCCTCTATATAAATTAACTATATATAGTTAATTTCCCAACTAACATATATATAACTCTGCATAAGACACATGAAAATACATGAAAACATTACTAAATCAATTATTAGTGTCTTCACATCCACATCAAAATATCTTTTTCTTTCTTTTCCCTTTTTAAATAAAAGCATGAATTAACAAACTAAAATAAATAATGAATTAAACTGAAACTAAAATCAAATAATGAATTTAAGGTTACATCAGCATGAAATGTGAATTATCACTAACGATTTTCTAAATGCATGTTATTGATTTTATTGTGAACGCTTCATCCAGGCATACATTCATTTTTTATTAATGCAAAAAATACAAGTTTATAATAAACAATTTGTGTATAATACACAAAATGTAACAACACAGTCAACAGAATACAGAGAAAAAAATGAGTTAATAATTTGCTAATGACAGAAAAAATATAAGAAAGTGTTTTGCAGATCAAATGTGTTGATCTTAACACGTTTAAAATGACTATTTATTATTCTCAGGTTAGGTAAAGTAAGGAGAGTCTGGTCTAAATTATAAGCATTAAAAATGCCAACAATTTGGTCAGAAAATTTTATGCAAGAAATACAGTAATTTTTAAACAAGATTTTGAGTTAAATAAAACTACCCGTCCATTTTCAACCCAACTTGAGTTGTTTTTATTCCAGTATTTATTAGAGTGTATGTTCTAATCTTCTTGATTGGCATAAGGTCGTTTTCTCACAATCCAAGATCATTTTCAAGGCCTGGCAAGTGAAAGCTGTCCGCCTCTTCAGGTCCTTGAACATACACACACACACACACACACACACACACACACACACACACACACACACACACATTAACACACACACTTCTGTTTGCTGGCAGACCAGTTTCGCTCCACATAAATATAATAATTACTGCATATCTCTTCCCAAGGCATTTCTTGAAGATTGCTTTGTTGTCGGTGAACTTACATTCATGGTCTATTCCTCGATGACCCTGATATAAAATTTGTAAAGAGGATAAATTAATTTTTAATGTTTTTTTGACCTGCACAGACTGTGGCGAATGCTGGTCTTAAACTCCGCCCCTTTCTTACAATCCAATTTATGCTCGCATTCAGATCTGCCTCCATTTTTGAGTGCCATGCCCACATCTCAACATCCAATCAACAACGTATGAAAAGAACCAAGTTCCCGCCCTACTTTTTTGGGGGGGAATGGGGGAATAACACATTTCAGTTGGACTTAGATCGCAATACAGAAAATAAGATCTGACGCTATCGCGACCAAAGTCCCTTTAAGACAAGTCATTTCACTTGGCGGCAATCTTTGAAGCACCTCTCGGGCATGCAATTGGAGCTCCTATCTCTTTGAATTGTCAGGTGAGCCTGGAAGACCCAGAGGCGTAAGGAGTTTGTAAACAGTTTATTAGAGTTCCAAAAAATAAACAGAAACAGACTGCCAGACGTGAAGAAGCAGGCACGTTGCAGCTGGAGATCAAACGGAAATAAACTGCGGTCTCCCGAGTCACAGGTCCTCGACAGCAGTCCCACTGGAGTGAAGTGCGAGCTGATGGAAACAGTCCGAGCTGGCTGAAAGAAATGACCACGCCAGACAACAGGCTCACAGTTCGGCAGAACTGACAGCAGGAAACAAGCTCGGATCTCTGGACTGGGGCTGGAACTCAGACTCAGTAAACTGACTGCTAAGACACACACAAATAAGGTTTAGCGAGACAACGAGGAGCACGTAATACTCACAAACATCAATTCCCGGACACAGACAAGGACGAAGAACAGGGAGAAGTAGGCAGCGCAATCAGCGCAAAGACACAGAACAGGTGCGTGCACAGGAGCGTGCACGTCAGAGGTAAGGGGAAACAGCTGAGACCAATGAAAGATGAAAGAAAGGAGGAAAAAAGCAGCCTAATCAAACCTGGCTCATGACATTGTGGGATTACAAATTTAAGAATCTGTTTAAGATCTGATGACCCTACATCCTGACATAACCTCACATGAAATACTAAGGTGAAGTACATTGTATTTAGCATTTTAAGGTAAAGATGACCACATCAGATGAATGATTCTGTTTAGCAAAGTTTCTAGCAAGAGTTTTCTGCCAGTTCCTGTTCTCTTTATTGTATGTCTAATGAGTCAGATTACTGAGATTCTCACCTTTTGTTGTTAATGGCTCTTGGAGCCCCTCTCCCATTCTTTGAATAGGTATGCTGATTGGATTAGGACGTCTGGGGCGGGTTCCTATACCTGAATACTTCATTTGCATGCTTTGTTGTCTCCCTGGTGCTTTGTCTCTATCACTAACCACTGCCCCCTAAAATGTATATATGTCACGGACACACAAGAACAAGATGTAGAGATCCAGTTGTAGCATTAGCATTTATTGGGGAATCCAGAAACGTAATTCCAAAGGCAGGCAAGGGGTCAAAATCCAGATAATCCACAGTCCACAAAACAAAAAAGCCAGAGAAACAAACGGTGCACGTAACAATACAATAAACCACAACCAAGGACAGAAACAACTGAGTATAAATAGACAGACACTAATGATGAAACACAAAACAGCTGGGTGCAATGACAATGAGATAATGAGTCCAGGGAAGTGTCTTATGGGTAATGTAGTAGACAGGTGACAAAAGTCCTAGTTGGAGTGCCCTCTGGTGGCTAAACTTGGCACTCCAACTCATGATCATGACAATATAAACTTCATTGTACAATGCCTTAGTTAGACTTGGATGACTACAGCGACGCACAGCATGTTTCTCAATAAAGAGTAACTTCTGCTTGAAAGATATCCCAACGTCTCCTGGTCTCTGCTTCGACGAGGGAAAAAGTTTCCAACAGTTTTGGTGCCGTGACCCGGATAGAGCTTCTCACCTCATCCAGATTGAAACTTCAAGCACAACAGAGATCTGATCCAAAAGAAGATCCAGGCTGAATTTTCCTGTACACCCAAGGGTTGGTGAGTGATACTCTATCCAAAAGAACCATTAACTCCCTGAGGTCTGAAAATGCGCCGCCGCGTTTTGCAGGATTTTTTTCACATTGCAGAAAAACAGACTTAAAATACTCCGTCATTTCTTGTCATAGAGACATAAGTAATATATCAATTGAAACTATAGAATGTCTTCTTTTATTTGTGTACACTCAGAGTAAAAACACAATGTTGTGCTTTTTGTAAAATAACAATCAGCCTCAGACTCCAGAGGGTTAAGACCAGTACAAAGTTGTTATCCTCTGCGCCGTCAGAGAAGAGTTAACAGACAGCTGTAGGGTTTGGTTAAATAAATTATCCTCTAAAAATGTTCTTTTAGAGATGAAGTTTATCCTCTGTTCAGGCAGGGAAGATTAGCATTAAGTGCTAATATTGGTATCCTCTGTTCAGGCAGGGATGTTTTAGCATTACGTGCTGATATTGGTAACCTCTGTTTAATCAGGGAAGGTGGTGTGTTAACAGAATAGCCATCCTCTACTTTGCTAGAGAAGATGGTTCATCCTCTGTTAATTCAGGAAAGGTTACAACTGTTACAGTGTGCTAGCAAGTTGGTTCTACTCTGCTCGCCAGAGAAGGTTGAATACATTACGATGTGTATTATTAACTAGGTTAACCTAGTTAATGGACTAGCTACCCCTTTATGGACAGATAGTGAGTTTAAATCATTGTTAGGAAAGCACATGGACTCAATAGTGACTGAGTCAGTCAGACTGGATTTGACAAAGAAATTTGGGATTCATCCAGAAAAAGTTTGGTCAATTGAAGAATGCAAAAAGGTACTTGGTGCTTGTATTCGGAAGAAAAATATGAAGGGCATTATCTGCTGCCACAGAGAATTTACTCTATCCATTGCACAAGACCAAATTCAACGTATTGCTAAATTAGAAGAGCAGAACAAACAGTTGCACACTCGAGTGTCTCATCTCACTCAGAAGTTGGGCCTTAACAAAGCCTCAACCAAATGTGACTCAAAAGACGAACAGTCAGATGAAAGCTATCCTGACTTACAGTCTTTCTGTAGACTAGAGGGCAATAGCAATACTGGATTGATGGATAAAGATGTAAATGCAGTTGAAGTGTGTGGAACGAGACAAAAGGCTCAGAGTAGGGCAAAATGGGTTGACACAGTTCCATCTGTAACCCCCATACTGCAGTTACAAGCAGTCAGCACTGCTATAGGTCCTGAAGACCTAGAAAGAATTGCTGAGAATTTGCCATCAGTGCATAGAAACTTTTCTGAGTTTAGGACAGAGTTGTCCAGAAAAATGAAGCTCTATGATATGTCCCTAGCTGAAATCACCCAGCTAATGTCATAAATCCTGAAAGAGTCAGAATTCAATGATTTTGAAAGTGCTGTAAATAGTTCTGAGTTTCAGCATTCCAGCAAAGGCGACTTGAGAGAAGGAATCCTGAGCGTGTTACAGAACCTTGTTGGACCAAAGGTGGACTGGTCAAAGATCACTAGCTGTGTACAGATGAAGGATGAAACTGTAAGTGAGTACACTGAAAGATTTTGTCAGTCAGCTGCAGCATACAGTGGAATAGCTGATACTCCAGAGAAGGTGTTAGAGGATAATGGACCACTGGTCCGCATGTGGTTTGATGGGCTTTCATCAGAATACAGAAATGCATTGCCTTTCTTAGACCTCACATGGTCCAATGGAACCCTGCAAAACAACTTGGATAGGTTAGCCATTTGGGAAAGAGACTCCGATGTCAAGACAAGAGTAAAGATTGCAGCAGCATCCTTTAAGGTCAACACAGAGAATCGACAGAAACGTAAATGTCCTAAGAGAGAAGGCAGTTGTCATTACTGTGGTAAACCTGGACATTGGATGAAAGAGTGTAGGAAAAACAAAAAGACATTTAAAGAAATGAACAGCTTTACTCGGCTCCTACTCAGTCTACTTGCTACACTGAAACTGCCCCTCCCCTCTTCTCCAAACTCTTGGAGCAGCAGCTTGCTGCCTTAAATGTTATGCTACAGCACACTCCGTTCACTTATCCATCCTCTATGGGTTATGATGTCTGCTATGACTGATGTTTCATTGGAAGGTGGAGAGGTAGCACAGTAAAGTTTGCAAATTAACTACAGGGAGAGAATAGGACACACAGACCAGTGAGGAGCCCAGGGAAGAACCGAAGTGCAAAAGGCCTCGGGGGCCAACCCTGTGGTAAAGACTTCCTCATAGGTTTCCCCATCTCAGTACTGTATCCCCACCTTACTGGTCTATAGGTGTCAAATTGATGAAGACTAGGTTAAGAAAAAGAAGAACAAAACCACTATACGATCACTAGAAGTTTATGATGATCAGAGTTAGACAGAAAAACTATACGATCATCAGAGGTCTAACGTACTAAAGTCTATGCATGAATACTGCTGGTCTGCTGTTTCTTTGTTTTCTTGTGTGCAGGTATGTGTATATGCCATGACGTCTCATAAGCAGCACCTGGTGTAAAGCATCACCTCAGATAACCATGAACAACCTTCATTTAGGATTACAAATTTAAGAATCTGTTTAAGATCTGATGACCCTACATCCTGCCCTAGTGAAAAAAAAGTATACTAAGTATACTTGCAGCAAGACTAATTATTGGTATGTTTCAAGTGTGTTAATGATTAGTTCATTTAAAGTGTGCTATTTTGAAACAACTAATTTTGTACTAAGTATATTTAAGTTGAAATTAAGTAGTATTAAAATACAACTTTAAGTATATTTAGTATACTTATGTGTACTAAATTGGAACAACTTCAAGTATACTTAGTACACTTTAAGTATATGTCTGTGTAGGGACTAATTACATGCTTGATTAGTGATATTAAAGTGTACTTAATTTGTGTTATAAGTATACTTCATTTGTGTTAAAAGTATAATTTTTTGTTATAATATACTTTGCATTATAAGTATACTTTATTTGTGTTATAAGTATACTTTTATTTGTGTTATAAGTATACTTTATTTCTGTTATGAGTACACTTTGTGTTATAAGTACACTTTATTTGTGATTTAAGTACATTACAAAACACAAGCAATATACACTGAATATATTATAGTATATACTGTATGCTCAGTACCTTTGGCTTATTCCAAATATTAAACATTACACACTTTGCAGTCAATAACTATACACTTTGTTATTACTTCTACTTTGTATAATATAGTCAACATTTGAAGTGGATCAAAACCTTTAATCAAAGTTGTCCTAACTTTTTTGATCCACTTCAAATGTTGACTACTGTACTTTGAATTACATAATCTCACACAATACAGTTGTGCTACTATTTAAATACAGTTTAACACATTTTCCCAAAGTTGAATGCATTTGTTTTCAAGGCCACTAAATTAAATAAAATATAAGAACATAATGAAGAGACATATTTCATTGACAAATCCAATGGTTTTTATTTAAACTTAATATAGATTCAGCAAAACTTACCATGTTTTTCATTAAAGAAAAAAAAATATTGGACCATGGTGACCCTCTATACACAAATACAAATTACACATTATATTCCATGTTCTGATGAGCTTCTCATTGTGTCTGATGGCACAATGATGACCGCAGAGACTCGTGAAGAACAGCATCTGTTGACAGAATATACCAAAGATATAAGACAGCATGTTCAACTCTTTATTCACGTTTACAATAGTCTGTCTAAATCCTACATTGAACCAATACTATTTTTGAACAGTAAATGAGGATTAGCAGCAGGGAACTGTATCAGAATGGCATGTCGATGTTGTTTTCGGTACATAGTCAAGCATAAAACACTTTATGAATTAATATCGTACAGAATACGGGCCGATTTGACCAATCATATATGAATGTTTTGGTGCTGCATACAAACATGTGCCATAAACCACCACACAAAAACTCAAAAAGGAGATATCAAGCCGAAATATCGCTCTCCGTTTGTTAAAGAAAATAAAATAAAGTTTGTTAACTGGTAGACTTCAACTCACCTCCCAATAGCAGCACTTTTCTCCGGTTCTTTCAGGATCGCGTAGGCCATTAGATTAGCCGGTTGTCGTCGCCATCACGGTCAGGCTGCGATGTCACTTGATTGAACTGGTCAGAATCCCCAAGATTGAGCGATGTATTGCGCTTTCAGTGTTTTATTAAATAAATTATACATTGCGACATTATACTTCACCTGACTGACTGAGCGAGGGGATTCAGACGACGACCGTGACGTCAGCAGCTCTGATTGGCTGAAGGCAGTGAGCAACAAAATCTGATTGGTCACAGACCAAGTTGAAGAGACATTTGAATTCCTATAAGTTTAACCACTCAACATATTTTTTCGCATTACTTGTGCTGCTGGTGTGTTGTTTAATATAGATTTGTGTGTACGACTGTAAAATGATTCTGCCAGTGTAAACTTAATAAACATTTACACATATTTGGAAATTACGGAGCCCTAATCCTGACATAGAAGAAAAAAATATATATATCGTGGCCACGAATTAGGAATTCGTTCCCACGATTTAACAATACGTGCGCACGTTTTATTAACTCGTTCCCTCGATTTAGTTAAATCGTTCCCACGTTTTATTAATTCGTTCCCTCGATTAAGCTAAATCGTTCCCACGTTTTATTAATTCGTTCCCTCGATTTAGCTAGTTAAATCGTTCCCTCGTTTTATTAATTCGTTCCCTCGATTTAGCTAAATCGAGGGAACGAATTAATAAAACGTGGGAACGATTTAACTAAATCGAGGGAACGAGTTAATAAAACGTGCGCACGTATTGTTAAATCGTGGGAACGAATTCCTAATTCGTGGCCACGATATAATTTTTTTTTTCTTCTATGTCAGGATTAGGGCTCCGTAGGAAATTGTATAGACTACACTGCATATACTAAATGGGCTTGTAATGCATTAGTCATACTGAAATAAATAGCACAAGTAATATAATGAATTCCAAGGATGAAGAAGTAAACTTAAAAAAATATATACTCAAATTTAACATTAGATACACTACAACTTCAGGATATTAAATAATGTATTTTTTAAATATACTTTCAGTGCATTGTTACAATGAACATTTTCAGCACACTGTTAAAATATACCTCAAATATATTTTTATAAAGTGCAAATAAATACACTTTTAAAAAATAAACTGAACTTACACTTCAAGTATATTTTTCTAAAATATATTTTTAGAAAATATACTAAAGTACAATTATTTTAAAGTGTGTTAAAAGTTGCATTGTGAAAATATGATACTAATATACTTTTTATATATTTAATGATAGTACATTTTTTGTTAGTATATTTGCAGTGTACTATAGAAAAAGGGAATATATTTAAAATACAATAAAGTATACTTTTTTTTCACTAGGGTGGCATAACCTCACATGAAATACTAAGGTGAAGTACATTGTATTTAGCATTTTAAGGTAAAGATGACCACATCAGATGAATGATTCTGTTTAGCAAAGTTTCTAGCAAGAGTTTTCTGCCAGTTCCTGTTCTCTTTATTGTCAAATTACTGAGATTCTCACCTTTTGTCATTAATGGCTCTTGGAGCCCCTCTCCCATTCTTTGAATAGGTATACTGATTGGATTAGGACTTTGTTGTCTCCCTGGTGCTTTGTCTCTATCACTAAGCACTGCCCCCTAAAATGTATATAAACTTCAATGTACACTGCCTTAGTTAGACTTGGATGACTACAGCGACGTACAGCATGTTTCTCAATAAAGAGTAACTTCTGCTTGAAAGATATCCCAACGTCTCCTGGTCTCTGCTACGATGAGGGAAAAGGTTTCCAACAACATGAATGGGCAAACATCAAATTCTCCAAAGCTGTTCGCCAAGCTTTCGATTACATTTCATATTTGAAATCACTGGTAAAACCTGACAACAACTGTCTCATAAATTTTGTTTCTAAACACTCAAATCATGACATTTTTCAGGCTGGATCAAGCTAATGCGCATGAGCAGTCCTAAGTGAAAGTGCGTGTCCGACAGTTTCTATAGGAACCGGAGCTTCTAATGGCCTAACAGTGACGCAATGACTTTACCAATCGGCGATCGGATCTTATTTAGAAGGCGGGACTTATTCCGCCATATTGCGCGTTGCACTTTATCCCATTCAAAACAATACGAGTGACACGTCTTGTGTTATTCTATAGTCTTTGTCGCAACTCATCATGAAACTGAAGATGTGCTGGTCTTTTCTTCTCTGTTGTGTCATATATCGGAGTGAAACTGCTTCGCAAACAAGAACAAATGTAGGGCGGGGCTTGATTTTGTCTGTGTGGAATTGATTGGATTGTTGTGGTTTGCTATTGGTGGATCTCATGTGAGTGACAGGTTGCCCCGCCCTCATCATCAGAGAAGAGAAGAGATGCTGCAAGAGGGAGGAGAAGATATTCTGATTCAAGATTACCAGGAACATAAATTTAAAACAATGATGTGCACCGATAAATAATTCAGAATAAACACTGCAATGTTACATAAAAAATAAGAATCAGCAGCTGTAGGAATCAGACGTGATGATGTGTGTTTGTCATCTAACACTTCATCTAATACTTGAAGTGATAACAACGGATTTTTTTTTTGTTGTCATGTTAGGGTTGGTATTTTAAGGTTGGCTAGTTGATAGTTTGTGTCTGCAGTTCGTAGCGTCATTAATAACACATGCAGAAGCAGCCGCGCGACGCTTCTATCTGTTGAGTCCAGCAGCAGTGCCGTGAAAATGTTTTGGCGAACGTGACTTTAGCCGTCATTTGAGACGTTTAATCTGCTGAGCGCTGGGTTAGATTTTCTGACACCCACACACACTTGTATATGTGGTTTACAGCGACTCTCCACAGGCATAATGGTTTTTATACTGTACAAACTGTACATTCTCTCCCCCTACACTACCCCTACCCTTAACCTACCCATCACAGAAAACTGTCTGCATTTTTTTGAATTTTATAAACCATGTATACACTCAAAGAACTGAAGATCTAATGAGAAGATCTGAAGTCCACGGGGATGTCATGAATATCCATTTTAGTAGAAATGTATGGTGGCCGAGAGAGCTCAACACGCTGCAAATGAAGAAAACTCATGCAAATAGAAAAAACACCAAAACATCTTCATCAGTTTGACAACACTTGCACCGCAAAAGTTCACAACACATGCAAATACATGCTGCAAACAGGCCTGCTCATAATGCAAATATGATCAGGATGTTAAGATAAACAAAAAAACTCACCCGACGAGTAAACATGAACAATCCCAGACAGGTTTGTCACTTGTTGGTGTTTCCTTATAACATTTTTGTTGTGGTCTGTGCCAGTCCCGGTGCCAAGACAAACTATTTGGGGGGTATTATTTTGCATTAAAAAATATTATTATTTATTCATCATTATTTATATAAAAATATTATTATTTGGTATAATATTTAATAATTTACTTGATTTTATGTCTCAAATCCCAGTCAATTATTCACTGCAGAAAGTGAAACTAAAAACTCAGCGATGTGAGCTCTACTTCAATTTCTCCTGTGGCCCATAAAAAATGAGGAGGTGTTAAACAAGTTGTTTCTTTTAAATGAGGAGTTATCTTATACAGCGCATTGGTTATGTCTAATGTGTTATAAATTATTGCAGGGCAAATTAAAAAAAAAAAAAAAAAAAAAAATATATATATATATATATATATATATATATATATCTAAAAGTAGCATAATCATCATCATCATCATCATTCAGATCATCGCAGAAGGGCTTGAGATGTGCTATTTGCAGCATGTGTCTGTATTTGCATGTGTTTTCTTTATTTGCAGCACATCTCGGCCACCGTATAAATGTGAATTTTGTCATTGTTTTGGAATACACCAGCTTATTCATAAACTTAAAGCTAACATACTCGTACTAAAAGCTAAAAAACTTACTGTAGCACAGTTACGTTCGTAGTGGGGAAGGAAGTTTATTGACTTGAAAAAGAGAAAGACTGTTTAACAACAAAAATAAATAATCCACAAAGGGCTTCACTCCAGGTTCGGTACACACAATGTACCCCCCCCCCCATTTCTGGAGAGGAAATCGGCCACAGCCATCCGAACACCCGGCCTGTGGACCACCTTGAACTTAAAAGGCTGTAAAGCCAGATACCAACGAGTGATTCGTGCGTTGGTATCCTTCATTCGGTGGAGCCACTGCAGGGGAGCATGGGCCGAACAGAGAGTGAATTCCCGCCCCAGGAGATAATAGCGGAGGGTGAGGACGGCCCATCTAATAGCCAAACACTCTTTTTCCACGGTGCTGTACTTAGCTTCCCTCTTAGAGAGCTTACGGCTAATTTACAGCACCGGCCGCTCCTCGCCCTCTATCTCCTGGGACAGGACAGCACCCAGCCCCCTGTCCGACGCGTCAGTCTGCAACAGAAAAGGGAGAGAAAAGTCAGGAGAGTGAAGCAATGGCCCGCCACATAGAGCAGCCTTCACCTGGGTAAAGGCCTGCTGGCACAGCTCCGTCCACTGGACCGTATCTGGTGCATCCTTTTTTAGTTAGATCAGTCAACGAGCTGGTGAGGTCCGAATAATTAGGTACAAATCTCCTATAATATCCCACCAGCCCGAGGAACTGTCTAACCTCCTTTTTGGTCTTGGGGCGCGGACAGGTCGCAATCGCTGCCGTCTTGTCAATTTGGGGACGCACCTGTCCATGCCCCAGTGGAAGCCCAGATACCTTACTTCCACGCGCCCAATCGCACACTTCTTCGGGTTGGCCGTGAGCCCAGCCCCTCTCGGCGATCTCAGGACGGCCCTCAAATGCTGCATATGCCGCTGCCAGTCATTACTGAAGAAAATAATATCGTCCAGATAGGCAGCAGCATATGCACCATGGGGCCGCAGAATTTTATCCATGAGCCGCTGAAAGGTAGCTGGTGCCCCGAACAGCCCAAACAGAAGTGTAACGAATTGGTGTAATCCGAACGGCGTCGTGAAAGCGGTCTTTTCTTTAGATAATGGCGACAAGGGGATCTGCCAATACCCTTTCGTCAAGTCCAGTGTTGAATAAAATCGAGCTGCACCTAGCCGGTCAAGCAATTCGTCCACCCACGGCATTGGATACGCGTCGAACTTCGACACTGCATTCCCCTTGCCATAGTCCACGCAGAAACGAACCGAGCTGTCTGTTTTGGGGACCAAATCTATCGGGCTCGCCCAGTTACTGCTGGACTCTTCTATTACTCCCATTTCAAGGATTGCCTCTAATTCGTCCCGAACTACCTTTTTTTTGTGTTCAGGTAATCTATACGGCCGGCTGCGAATAACCACGCCCGGCTCCATCTCGATGTGGTGCTGAATGAGGTTGGTACGCCCTGGCAGGGGAGAGAACATGTCCGCAAACTCTGCTTGTAACTTAGATAAATCAGTGAGCTGGGAGGGCGAGAGGTGATCTCCTCCCGGGGTCAGAGCGAGGGATTGGGTTTTTACATTCGCCTCTGGCCCGAAATCATCCTCCCCGCTAATCACCGTCGCCAGCATCACTGATTCCGCCTCGTTCCATTTTTTAAGGAGGTTGAGGTGATAAATTTGACGTGCCCCCCTCCTGTCAGACCGTACCACCTCATAATCGAGCTTGCATAATTCACTTGCCATGAAACCTCAAAGGGTCCTTGCCACTTTGCAAGTAATTTAGAACTTGAAGTAGGGAGCAATACAAGTACTTTCTCTCCCGGTGCAAATTTGCGTAAATTAGATCACCTGTTATACAGCTGGCTCTGTCTGTGCTGGGCTTGTAACAAATTCTCCATCGATAGCCGCCCCAAAGTGTGGAGTTTTGCTCTCAAGTCCAGCACATACTGAATTTCGTTTTTTGGCCTGAGATGGTCTGTCCTCCCAAGCCTCCCTCAGGACATCCAGTACCCCGCGGGGCTGGCGTCCAAAGAGAAGCTCGAAGGGGGAAAACCCCGTGGAGGCTTGCGGGACCTCTCGCACTGCGAATAACAGAGGTTCTAACCACTTATCCCAATTTTTGGCGTCCTCCTGAACGAATTTACGAATCATGGATTTAAGCGTGCGATTAAAACGTTCGACCAGTCCATCCGTTTGTGGGTGAAAGACGCTGGTACGAATCGATTTAATGCCCAACAATTCGTAAAGTTCACGTAACGTGCGTGACATAAACGCCGTGCCCTGATCAGTGAGGATTTCTTTTGGAATCCCCACTCGGGAGATTAAACTAAACAGTGCGTCCGCAACACTCTTAGCGGAAATGTTGCGGAGAGCCACTGCTTCAGGATATCGCGTTGCATAACCCACAATGACTAATGCAAAGCGATGCCCCCTTGCTGATCGTTCCAATGGCCCGATGAGGTCCATACCAATTCTTTCGAAGGGGACCTGCATTAATGGGAGTGGGCGCAACGGCGCTTTTGGGGTGGCCGGTGGGTTTACCAACTGACATTCACAACAAGACATACACAACCTGCGTACATTCTCGTGAATGCCCGGCCAGAAAAATCGGGTCATGAGACGATTTAGTGTTGCCGCTGGTCCTAAATGCCCCGCCATCGGATTAGAATGAGCCGCTTGGAAAAGCATTTCCCTGCGGCTCTTTGGCACTAACAACTGGGTTGTATCCTCTTTTGTCTGAGTGTCTTGGGTCACTCGATACGACCTATCTTTTATAATCGCAAAATATGGATAAGCAAGTGGACGCCCAGGTTGGAGAGGCTGACCATCAATAATACAGACCCTTTCAAACGCATGTTTTAGCGTCTCATCGTGAGACTCCTCCAGGGGAAAATCATTGCGGTCCGGAAGAATTAGTCTTCCGGCTTCACTCGGTTCCCCTGAAGTGGAACTCCCCGGTCCCTGATCAGTCTCTCCCACCTGCACTCGCGCTTGCTTACCCTGCGTTTTCTTCCCCCAAGAGGCATCCGAGCATAATGCTTTTGTCCCCTAAATTTAATCATGCATTACAGGATATTTCACCACATCCCCGTGCACACACCGAACCCCAACCATGCGGCCTGTATCCAATGCCCCAGATGAAATCAGGCTTTAATGGACAGAGGTTTGGTTACAGCCCGAGTCCACCAAAGCCTGATAGGTACCCCCCTTGATACTCACAGGTATTTGGTACCCGCCAGCTTGACCAGGGGCAGCCTGTGGATCGTTGGGGACCCGGATCATTGTCCCAACCTCCATAACCGGACATTTATCCACAAAATGATCTGGATCCCCGCACCGCCAACAGGCCGGCCCAGACCTGACCGCTGCTCCTGTGGCAGAGAGTGGGCTGAATGGTTGGCGCGGAGAAAAGGGAGAAGCAGGAGTGGGTCCGGCCCGGCAGCAGGGAGTCCTGCCCCCCTGGGCGGGGCTCTGGGTCCGTAAAGAGGTGCCCCCGGGGCGGAACACGAGGTGGGCCGGGTGGACAAGACCTGGGAAGAGGGACAGGTCTAGAGAGAGAAGGAGACAAAAGAGTGGGAGAGAGAGAGACAGCTGGAAGGGGTTCGCCGACCCCTTGGCACGCCACCATGTGGTCCTCCGCCAATTGGATGGCTGAGTCCAGCGACATGGGGCGGTGGCACTGGACCCACTCTGCAGTTTTTTTCGGGAGCCGAGTGATGAACTGCTTCAGCACCACGCAATCGATGACCAGGTCCCAGCTTCCCTCAGCCAGCAACCATTTGCGGCACGAGTCCCGGAGCTGTTGGGCCATCACGAAGGGCCAGCCGGACTCACCCAGGTCGAGGGAGCGGGAGCGCTGTCGATGCTGCTCTGGGGTCTGACCAACCGGCTGGATGATGGCCCGCCGTAGGTCGTCGTAGACCAGGAGGTTCTGGACTGGCAGCTGCTGTGCCGCCACCTGAGACTCTCCTGAGAGGAGCGGGACCAGCCTCATTGACCACTGGTCCCGCGGCCATTCACTCGCCTCGGTGGATCTCTCAAAGAGCTCGAGAAAAACTTCTGGATCGTCCAGTGGGCCCATCTTATTTAGAGGCAGATGGACAGGCACAGCTGGCTGCGCGATGGGCTCCCTGGGAACCTCCCGGTCAATCCAGCTCCAGAACCTCTCGCAGTCCTCCTGCTGGGTCTGTAGGATGGCCTGAAAGCACTGCTCCTGGTCGCTTCGTAGATCCAGCAGGGCCTGATGTTGTTCGCGGTGCAGGACCGCGAGGGACGCGATGACCTCTGCAAATGGGGTGGAGGACGATGCTTGCATGGCGGCGTGCTCCCGTCTTCCTTCCCGGGTTTCGGCACCAGTGTAGCACAGTTAAGTTCGTAGTGGGGAAGGAAGAGGACAGGGTCGACGAATAACTGCTGACTGAGCTTTTATTGACTTGAAAAAGGTTCAACAGAGAGACTGTGCAGCGCACAACAGCAAAAATAAATAATCCACAAAGGGCTTCACTCCAGGTTCGGTACACACAATCCACAAGGGCTTCACTCCGTGTAACTCGACGTGCTTCAGTCAGCAGTTCCCCTCTCTCTCACACACTCCTGCTTCTCACGGCGTTTTATCCTGTCTCCGCGCCAATCACTGGAATGAGAAACAGGTGTTCGTGATTTGCATTCAACCCACTCACTTACCAAGCGTCTCCCGCCATTCTCTCCCGTTGCAGACCTCGCTGAACCACGCCCCCCTCACCACACTTACATTTTGATTTCACTGGGACTTTAAAGTGTTAATGTTCTCGTTGTTTTTATGGAATATTGCAGTGTTTATTCTAAATGATTCATGATTATTGTTACATTTGTGTTCCTGGTAATCTTGAATAACTATAATTTCTTCTTCTGCCTCTTTAAAGGTGCTCTAAGCGATCCTGGCTGGAGTAACTTCCTGTTGACGTTCGAAGTGTTGTCAAACAAAACTGAGGCTAGCTAGACCATCCCTCCTCCTCCTCCTCCCCTCCGTGCTTCCTGAAACAGTCATGAACGCGCATTTAAAATCATTCTTGTCGGTTATTGGCTGGAGCATGTTTATTATGTTTCGTGGTCCAGGCTGCACCACTTTGTTTTTATTGCCATTTTTGGAGCTTGTGGCGACTACAGAGACCGCGTTTTTTTTACAGTGTGTTCAGGGGACAGGCAGCTAGCGGATAGTGAGGAGATGTTTGCTGTATGTGACAAAAAATGTTTTGGCCTAAAAACGTGTGACATTGCTTAGCGCACCTTTAAGCAACTCTTCTCTTCTCTGATGATGAGGGCGGGGCAATCTTTCAATCACATGAAATCCACCAAGGCAAGGCAAACCACAACCATCCAATCAATTCCCCATGGGCAAAATATGTGTGTGTGTGTGTGTGTGTGTGTGTGTGTGTGTGTGTGTGTGTGTGCGTGTTCAACCCTCTTCACAGAGACAGTGTTACGGAAGAAGTTCAAGTGTGTTTAAACTTCAGAACAGCTTGTTATTTCTTTTCTTTCGGTCGGTGTGTTTCTGTGAAGTTTCCAGACTCATCTGTGTTTGTAGTGATGGACTCATACAGGATTCATTTCTAACATCTTGATGGTGAAGGTGAGCATTTATTGTAGAATCTGTTTAATAATTAGTATAATGTGGATTGTGTTCTGTCAAATGCTTTTGCTGTGCACATTTATTTATTCTGATTCCACTAATATCAATGTCGATCTCTGTGCTTCTCAGGATTGTTTGTGGTTGATTCTGCCATGAACCGCGGCAAGTTCACGTCTGGATCTCTGCGGCTGAAGGTAACAGAAGCCAACAGATGACTGTTGAATATGAGTGCTAGACCAACAATATTCTCCCACACGCCCGAAGAAGCTGTTTGGAGAAACTGATTCATGAGGGTTTTTGAGTAGATCAACAAGAATATGTTCTAAGAACGTTTTGCTGAAGTTCTCATGAAAACATTATTTCTGAATGTTGACTAAATTTTCAAATCATCCTTTTTTTTTTTTTTTTTGTAAATCCTTTTTTTTCTTGGTTATGCATTCATTAAGGGAACATTTCATGCGTCAAACATTATAGGAATGTTGCTTTTCAACAAGTAGAAACACTTAAAAAATGTTAGACATTAATAAAGGCACAATATGTAAGATTTTGGGATAAAAATATCCAAAAACCACAAGAACAGTGTTATATATTTTGTTGACTTGTGTACTTACATTATACCAGATGTTTCCAAGAATGTTTAAATCCAGTGAAATGAGTAATTTTAACCAGGACACAGTTTCTGTGCGTCACCTGTCAATGACATCATACTCGAGTTACCTTCAGTTTCCGGTTTTATTTTGTAGAAACCATGGAAACACCAAAGAATTTGCCACCATTTTGGTGATTGCAATAAAGACTTGAAGCTACTGTGAACGTTGGTATAAGAAACACAGTGTCTGTAATTAGACACGCAACATTTTTCCAGCTCTTCAAATGTTATTTTTAATGTGATGACCAAAAACATTATTTCTTCATCCTTTTCATCTCTTCATTTGAAGATGTAAGAAATCCAACATTTGATAGAAAACACTTTTGTTTAAAAATTAATTAAAGACATTGATTACCACTATAACCATCAGATGGCGGCAGAGGACCATTTATTTTCCTGTCCTGTTTTTCGCTTTTGAATAAATAATAAACATTATAAAATCACTAGGTTTACAAATACATTTGGTCAAGATGAAGTATGAAGTACTCAGAAAATCTCATGGAAAACAATAACTTTTCTTGCGAATGAATTACAGAAAGTGTATTATCGCTTATAATCACAGCAGCTGTCAGTCAATGCAGCACAAGATCACACTTTACTCACATTTTATTTAATGAATCTAAGTGCACAATAAATCTTTAATTTACATTGTGTTGACACTTTTTTTCACACGAAAGTGTGAAAACTGATGGTCAAATTGAATTTTGCTGAAGAGGAACACTGAGACACGTCTTTTTAATATTTGAATAACTAAATTAACAATAGGCCTGACTATTTAAATGTCTATATTCTGATTATAAACTAAGTATTACACCATTGATGCTGTTAAAGCGACCTCGCCGACACATCAACAAGTGACATTTCACCAGACGTTTTTCAGCTGGCTTATATTATTGCGGATGTTCTTAAGAACGTTCCGTGTATCACTGCAGAAAATGCTGTTCTTACTTAGAGTTTTTGTCTTGTTTCTAGTCAAAATATCTTAAAGTTCTTAAATCAAGAAGCATTTTCTGGACAAGTAAAAATTATTTTTTGTTTTAGGAAAAATGAGTCAAAATTAAGTGAGTTTTTCCTTAAAACAAGCAAAATAATCTGCCAATGGGGTAAGCAAAATAATCTTATTTCAAACCAAAAATAAGATATATAATCTTGATAGTTGAATAAGATTGAATAAGATTGTTTTGCTTGTTTTAAGGAAAAACTCACTTAATTTTGACTTATTTTTCCTGAAAACAAGAAAATAATTTTTACTTGTCAAGAAAATGCTTCTTTATCTAAGAATTTTTAGATATTTGGACTAGAAACAAGACAAAAATTCTAAATAAGAGGTGTGATGACCTGTCATAGTTGAATCAGTCCCATCACAGTTTATAATAATCCTAAAAGATCAGTAACATTGTGTTTTGCATCATTGCTTAGGCGAAGCATTCTGTCAATCGAAAAGAAAACAACATAGCTTAGTGTGCTTAACACACAACAAAGTGTTCACGCGAGCAGCTCAGGATTGGCGTCTCAGAGCGGATCCGTTCACAGTAAATGAGCTTCATCACTGATAATGACGCTGATCTGAAGCTGCTCTTCAGTGATTGTTTTCTCTGGTCAGCTCGACTCTGTTTGGTGTGTTGAAGGTTCCTCATTATGCCCCGCAGAGATCTCCATCACTTGCCAGCCTCATTAAATTCTGTGGCATCATCCTCCTTGTGTACTTCATCGTGGCCTCTTACTTGCTGTCGAGAGGCGAGAGGAAGACTCTGCTGAAGGACCCCAGTGAAAGCACCCTCAGAGACTTGGTGCGCAGCATCAGAACTAAAGTGACGTTCAGAGCCAGACGAGTTCCTGCCGTCAGCGAGCTGCTCGACCTTGACCCGCATGTGAGAAATTCATAGAGTACATAGTGACATCTGAATATAGTAAAAAGCACCTTTTGTTCAATGGAAATGTTAAAGGTTCTTCATGGAACCACTGATGCCAATACAGAACCTCCAGTGCACATTTATGAGAATTAGAGATCCAAATGAACCTGAATGTTGAACTCTCTGTCTCTTTCAGATGTTCTCTGTGATTCCGCTGCACTTTTTACCGGATGTTAAGAACCCCTGCTGGTATGAGGAGCTGCGTGGAAATGTGAGCGCATATCCATACGGATCCAACCTGTACAGCCGCTTGTCCAGTAATATACAAAATACCTTCGAGCGTCTGAGCGCCACGTTCAAAAAACAGTTAATTCTGCACGACGGGAAACTCCAGCGCCTGCGATGCCTTCCCTACTTCTACATCATCGGTCAGGCCAAGTGTGGCACGACGGACCTGTATGAGCGCTTGAGGCTCCATCCCGATGTTCATCTCACGCCACCCAAGGAACCGCACTGGTGGAGCCGGAGGAAGTTCGGTACGTGAGATTCCTGACGCTTAAATGCCTTCAAAGGGAAGCTGCTTTCATCTGTACTCTCATTACAAAGAAAATGTTCTGGAAGAAGCAGCTTCACAAAGCAGAAATAGATTAAAAACAATCAAAACAAGCAGTTCTGGTTTGTTTGTTCTTGTCAGAAGCACCTGCTGGGAACTAAAACACACTTCATTATGAATCTCAGATCACAGTTTGATTCGTGAGAATGTGAACTGATTCATCAGAGTCAGATAAACACGTGTGATGATGTACAGTCATTAGAATAACACACGTGATGTAGATTGTTCTTTCGTTAAGATAATTATAGTGTTTCTACTTCAGAGACTCATTCAGATGCATCTAGTTTAAGCTTAATCTTCTCTAAACATTCTAAAACTAGAAGATATTAAGTCAAGTCAAGTCAAGTCACCTTTATTTATATAGCGCTTTTTACAATGCAGATTGTGTCAAAGCAGCTTTACATTGATAACTGGTACATAATTTGGCTGCACAGCAGCTCTTAAATAATAGTGTCAATGCAGGCAGATCAGAAGCACTGTTGAATAAATGTCACGAATACTATTGAATATCAAATGTCAAGTGTCCCCAACTAAGCAAGCCAAAGGCGACAGCGGCAAGGAACCCAAACTCCATCAGGTGACATCAGGTGGCAAACAAATGGCAAATAGGTGTTAAAATGGAGAAAAAAAAAACCTTGGGAGAAACCAGGCTTTTTTCTTTTTGTTAGAAAACAAAGCTATACGGAGACGCAAACACCAGCAGCGAGGCAGACAGGAGCAATCAAGCCAAGCAACAGTGAGTGTCACTCAGAAGGGATCCAGATATCAAAGACCAGATATCTGAATTAACGTTACTGGAAGAACATTCTGAGAATGCAGTGTTTCACCTGCACAGAATGAAATCTGCCTCGTTCAGCTTTTTTCTTATTTTACTGCATTTCAAGCTGTTTCCTGTCTAGATATAATCAGCTATATTTATCTGTTTCAGTCACATGACTTCCTCTCAGCTCAGAGAGAGCAATAAAAAACATTGATCACTGGATTTGATTCATAGCAGATCCAGAAAACGTTTTACACTCAAATTAATTCACACACATTTATGTAGATTTTATCCGCAATTCAACTCCATATACAGTAAATGTTCAGTGATTTCTCTGTGTCTCTGTTCATGTTTCTGTGTTCGTCCCGCTGATGCTCATAAATATTGCGGATGAGCTGCAAAGTCACGTGACTGACACAGAAGCACCTGTCGTTTGGAGAAGCTTGGATCTGGGATCTGTGATTTGCAGGAATCATTCGTCCCGGTGATCCTCCTCTCACCCGCTTCCCGCTGGACCATTACCTGGACCTGTTCGATCCGGTGGCCCAGCAGA
The DNA here is from genome assembly GCF_018812025.1 of Megalobrama amblycephala. NCBI lineage: Eukaryota > Metazoa > Chordata > Actinopteri > Cypriniformes > Xenocyprididae > Megalobrama > Megalobrama amblycephala. Next base: position 32,387,344 of record NC_063063.1, read on the forward strand.
TACAGCACAGACTTCTGGGAAACTCCTCCATCAGCAGCAGCATCATCACTGGTACGTTCTCAGATCTGTGTGTTTATTTTCATTTCCACATGAGGTCAGGTGATCTGTGTGCTCGAGTGTTCCTAGAATGTGTTACAAAGTGACGCTTTACTGTAATAACATTCTGTTTCCTGTAAAAACAATGTGTGTGTGTGTGTGTCTGTGTGTGACTGATAGGTGAGGCCAGCGCTTCCACTATGTGGGACAACATGGCCTGGTCCTACCTCCATGACATCAGCAGAGAGGCGGAGCCTCCGTCACTCGTCCAGGACTTCATTCACGCAGTGCAGCCGGATGCGCGACTCATCGCCATCCTCAGAGACCCTGTGGAGAGGTCAGAGGTCACACCAGATCTCAAACTAAAACTACAACTGTAAAAAAAAACCATTTTCATTACTTGAAATAAAATAAACATTCACTGAAATAAAGTAAAATAAATAAATAAAGTAATAAAATAAAAATCTAATCAAATATAATATAATGAAATAAAATACATTAAAATGAAATTAAAATAAAATGAAATACAATAAAATAAGATAAAATTAAATTAAATAAAATGAAAATAAAATAAAATGAAATAATAAATTAAAATAAAATCAAAAGAAAATGAAACTGTCACAACCGCACTGCCTGCACCATTGGACACGGACACTTACGCCACGCCCACTCGTTCACAATCACCGGAATTCTGATCACCTGTGCATCATCACCAGAGCCACACATAAGCACGCCACACTCTACCACTCGCTGTCTGGTCTTGTACCTCACCTCATATGTTACCCGCGTCTACTAACCTGTGGATTACCTACCTGTTCCTGTCTTCCGCCTGGTCCTCGTCTCCTGCCTCGTCTTCATCGTCTTCCTCGTCCTCTCCTCCTGCAAAGGAAAGTAAACAGTTATCATCCATTAAGTGTTCTACGTGTCAAGATATCCTCCTGTGTTCAGCCTGTGTCCGATACCTCTGTTTAATAAACTGACTCACTTGCACTTACCTCTGTGTCCTCGTCTGTGTCTGACAGAAACGCAACAAAATAAAATGAAATAAATAAAAGAAAATGAAATTACACTAAATGACATAAAATGAAATAAAATAAAATGGAACAAATAAATGAAATAAAATGAAAAAAAAAAATAAAAAAAATAAAATGAAATACAATAAAATTAAATTAAATTGAATTAAAATAAAATGAAATAAATAAAAGGAAATAAAATAAAATGAAAATCAAATCAAATCAAATACAATAAAATAAAAAACAAAAATATGAAATGAAAATAAAATTAAATTAAATGAAATACAATAAAATAAGATAAAATAAAATAAAATAAAATGAAAATAAAATGAAATGAAATAAAATAAAATGAAAATAAGATCTAAATAAATTACTTTGTAAAATATATTCAAATAGAAAAGATATTTTAAATTGTAATAATATTTCACAATATTCCTGTTTTTACAGTATTTTTAATTAAATAAATGCAGCCTTGGTGAGCAGACGAAACTTCTTTTAAAAACATTAAAAATCTTAACGATCCCAAACTTTTGAACGGTAGTGTAATTAGCACAAAACAAAATAACAATCGAATTTACAACATCCCATAAACAATAGCAAAAGAAAATTCAATTTAAACTTTCCCTAGCATGACTGGTTTGCCGTCAGTCTCCATTTACATCAGGATAGGTGCACAATATCTCTCCGTACACGGCTTCAACAAGCATTTTAAACATTCCATCCACAGCGGGAGATTCAAAGCATCAACAAGAGTAAAACGCCAAGGTGTCTCCTAACAACGGACATTTTCTTTTTCCGCTGGGGAGAATGACGTCACATGTACTCACTCCTTATTTAAAGGTGCCGAAGAACGTGTTTTCAAAAGATGTAATATAAGTCTAAGGTGTCCCCTGAATGTGTCTGTGAAGTTTCAGCTCAAAATACCCCATAGATTTTTTTTTATTCATTTTATTTTGGGGCATCATTAACTATGCACTGATTCAGGCTGCTGCCCCTTTAAATTCTCGTGCTCTCTGCCCCCGGAGGTCGCGCTTGCCTTAAACAGCATAAACAAAGTTCACACAGCTAATATAACCCTCAAAATGGATCTTTACAAAGTGTTCGTCATGCAATCTGTCTAATCGCGTAAGTATAGTGTTTATTTGGATGTTTACATTTGATTCTGAATGAGTTTGAGGCTGTGCTCCATGGCTATCGGCTAATGCTACACTGTTGGAGAGATTTATAAAGAATGAAGTTGTGTTTATGAATTATACAGACTGCAAATGTTTAAAAAATGAAAATAACGACAGTCTTGTCTCCGTGAATATAGTAATAAACGATGGTAACTTTAACCACATTTAACAGTACATTAGCAACATGCTAACAAAACATTTAGAAAGACAATTTACAAATATCACAAAAAATATCATGATATCATGGATCATGTCAGTTATTATTGCTCCATCTGCCATTTTTCACTATTGTTCTTGCTTGCTTACCTAGTCTGATGATTCAGCTGTGCACAGATCCAGACGTTTATACTGGCTTGTCTAATGCCTTGAACATGGGCTGGCATATGCAAATATTGGGGGCGTACATATTAATGATCCCGACTGTTCTTCTTCAGACTCTATTCAGACTATTTGTACTTCGGCACGTCTAATGAATCAACGCTGGATTTCCATCAGAAGGTCTGTGAGTCTCTGCGTCTGTTCGACGCCTGTCTGCGGGACGCCGGTCTGAGAGCGTGTGTGTACAGCAGCACGCTGTATTACGCCATGAGTGTGAGTATGCCGACCTCTGACCTCAGAGAGACCTTACATAGTTAAGTATTTAATAGTTATTTACCCGTCTGCGTGTGTGTGTGTGTGTGTGTGTGTAGGTGCGGCTGCACGTGGGCCTGTATGTGGTGTTTATTCTGGACTGGTTGTCAGTGTTCAGCCGTGATCAGCTCTTAGTTTTGCGTCTGGAGGATCACGCTGCAAACCTGACGCACAGCATGAACAGAGTCTTCCACTTCCTGCAGTTAGGTCAGTCCTGCAGCCGCCTGTCCATCATCATCTCATAAACACTGACCTGCTGTGAGCAGAAGGGGGCAGCAGATGTTCATCATCATCTTCATGAGACGCAGCTCACAGCAAAGAGAACATATAAACCACACAGAATCGTTTTGGGATGAGACTGATTGTGTTGTGTGTCTGTTTGCAGGTCCGGTGTCTGAACAGACAGAGAGACTCATCAGCAGACGTCCCGTGGCAAACACCAGGGATCCGTCGGACAGGAAACTGGGGCCGATGAAGCCGGTGACACGAGAGCTGCTCCGGCAGTTTTACGCTCCTTTCAACCAGAAACTGTCTGCGGTGCTGCAGGATGAGTCCTTCATGTGGTAGAGTCGCTGCCGTTCACACGCAGATCGCCTGTCAGATGAGTTTGATGCTGATGGTTCATTCCCTGGATCATGAAGGGACTTTTTGTAAATGTTGAAGTATTTTTAAACCACGCAGAGAAAAAAACCCTCTCTTTTAAGTGTTTGAATCGCTGACATCAGTGTGCAGTTTTACAGTCAGCATGAAAAATAATTCATGCTCATATTTTCTTTATTGTGCCATATATCCAAGTGAAACTGCTTCTCAAACAAGAACAAATGTAGGGCGGGGCTTGATTTTGTTTGTGGGGAATTGATTGGATGGTTGTGGTTTGCTATTGGTGGATCTAAACACTGTGGAGAATAAACACTGCAATATTCCATAAAAAAACAAGAATTGTCAATTTTGATTTCAGCTTGATTTTTTTTTTTTAATCTAATTACCTGTCATCTTTTGAATTAAGAATCATGTGATGGATTAAGAAAGGAGTTACAATGTATTATTCTATCACAAATAATAATATTTTCTTAACCTTTCAAGAATTTAAGAATCGGTTTGAGTTGGGTAATCATGACTTATTTAGATACTTTCAAATAAGACACCACTTTAACTCAACAGTGCATAAGAAGGGGATTTGGGAACAAAATGAATTTGTGAAGATACTCTTGTCTGCACTCAAGGCTATTACAACTAATAAGGTTGTTTCTAAATTTTATCATTGTCTACAAAACCACAGACCAGAATCCACTTCTTATGTCAAAAGAAAATGGGAGAAAGAAGGAGACATGTCTATAACAGAAGAGGATTGGTTAAAAACATGTAAATCCCAATGGAAAACCTCAGACCAGAATCCACTTTTTATGTCAAAAGAAAATATATTCATATATATATATTCATATACACAACATATATTCTGGGCGTGTCCAGTCATTCACACATTTTGGAAAGATGTACACAGGACGTTAGAGGCTATATTAAGGATCAAAATTCCATTCCAATTTTATATAATATTATATTTGGGTAATCTGGACTTGCATAAAACCAATTATATATACCTATGGAGAATATTTCTGGTTGCAGCTAAAAAGGCTCTTACGCGCAAATGGCTTCAACCTACGTCACCCACTATAGAAGACTGGAAAGCAATTGTAATTGAAATATATAAGATGGAAATTTTTACCTTTTCTTTAAAATGAACAAAGCAAAAAGGGATTCTGCTATGGAAAAGATGGAAGGAATTTGTGGAAAACTGAGTAATTATATACAGGTGCTGGTCATATAATTAGAATATCGTGAAAAAGTTCATTTTTTTATTGTAAATTATTTTAAAAAATGAAACTTTTATATATTCTAGATTCCCTACATGTAAAGTAAAACATTTTTTAAATTTTGATGATTAGAGCGTACAGCTAATGAAAGTCCAAAATCCAGTCTCTCAAAAAATTAGAATATTTACATTTGAGTTTCATTAAATGACCATCCCTGAAGTATAAATTCCGGGTATATCTTGTTCTTTGAAACCACACTAATGGGGAAGACTGCTGACTTGGCAATGGTCCAGGAGACAATCATTGACACCCTCCACAAAGACAGTAAGTCACAGAAGGTCATTACTGAATGGGGTGGCTGTTTACAGAGTGATGTATCAAAGCATATTAAATGCAAAGTTGACTAGAAGGAAGAAATTGGGAAGGCAAAGGTGCACAAGCAACAGGGATGACCACAAGCTTGAGAATACTGTCAAGTAAAGCCGATTCAAACACTTGGGAGAGCTTCACAATGAGTAGAATGAAGCCTGAGTCAGCGCATCAAGAGTCACCACACTCGGACATCTTCAGGAAAAGGACTACCAAGCCACTTCTGAAACAGAAACAATGTCAGAAGCATCTTACTTGGGCTAAGGAGAAAAAGAACTGGACAGTGAACAGTGGTCGAAAGTCCTCTCACAGGCTGATTACTTCCACTTCCATGCCACACTTCACTGATGCTGTAATTTGTGCTAGGAGCAAGTCATTTGCTGTAATATGTGATGCCGACCAAGTATTGAGTATACAAATGAACATACTTTAAAGAACTTGAACTTTTCTGTTTTGAAAATCCATTTTTTGATTGATCTTAGGAAATATTCTAATATTTTGAGATACTGGATTTTGGACTTTCATGAGCTGTACGCTCTAATCATCAAAATTAAAAAAAAAAAAAAAAAAAAAACTTTTGAAATGTTTTACTCTACATGTAGGGAATCTAGAATATATGAAAGCTTCATTTTTAAAAATAATTTACAATAAAAAAATGAACTTTTTCACGATATTCTAATCATATGACCAGCACCTGTAATAGATGTAATCATAGATTATTGTTGGAAAATCAAAACTGTAACTATGCAAAGTTGCCACTAGACTGTACTGTACCCCTAATTGTTTTTTTTTTGTTGTTGTTGCTTTTTATTCTTGTGTTGCTTCTCAACCTTTTTTATGTATATAGTGTTGTGAATAACTTGTGTTCTGCAACCATTCAATTAAATTTCAATTCAATTCACTGTCACAGACACGTCAGGTTCCACCTCACTCCCGTATCCACGCACTCAATCACCAGTCTACTAATCACCGCCACCTGCACATCATCACCGCAGTCATCAGCACACAGTTAAATACCACACACTCACACACACTCATCGTCCGGTCTCGTTTGTGTTACAACCAGTTGTACGCTTACCTTCAAGGACTCCAAAGTGATACTTACCTGTCTCCATTGTCTCCTTTGTCTCCATCGTCTTCGGATCTCCTCGTGTGCTTACCTGCCTGTGTGTGAGTGTGTTCGTCTGCCAGCTCCAGCGTCTCCCTCCAGTTCCATCTGCATCATAAAGAAAAGGACAGTATTACCTCTCATTCACCTTCAAGATCTTCACCTTCATCTATCTACTCACCTGTCTCATTGCTGATCATTTCAATAAACTGTTACGTTGCTTTCATCTCTGCCTCCGGTGTCTCTGTCATAACATTCACATTTATTTGTAAAGCGCTTTTCACAATACATATCATTTCAAAGCAGCTTTACAGAGAATGTATGTCAACACCACAATTTAAAGAATGCAGTTAGCAAATAATGTAATAATTTAGGCAATTAATTTTACAATCACTGTTAGCAGTTTAACTGAACGTAGAAGCAATGACCTCCTGGAAAAATGAATTACATTAACAATAATTATGATATAGAAAGTCTTCTTCTTATAGTCTTCTGAAGTCCTCGCAGGAGTTGGTGCCGTCTCTTCATAGGTGTTGGTCATCTGAGGTCTTCTTAAGAGGCTGGATCCAAACTGAAGCTGGTTTCCTCTCTAGCCCGAGGTTAAAAAAAAAAAAAAAAAAAAAAGCAAATGGAGAATAATTAGCGTAGCTGCTGTTCATAACATTAAGCAAAGATAGTCATGTGCAATTGATCTGATATGAGATGCATTATGTGAATGCTTGGCTAAAGAGATGCGTCTTTAATCTAGATTTAAACTGGGTGAGCGAGTCTGAGCCCCGAACATTACCAGGAAGGCTATTCCAGAGTTTCGGAGCCAAATGTGCAAACGCTCTCCCTCCTTTCGTGGACTTAGATATCCTAGGTACAACCAGAAGTCCAGAGTTTAGTGATCTTAAAGAGCGTGAAGGATTGTAGGGCGATAGAAGATCAGTTAAGTACACAGGAGCTAAACCATTTAGAGCCTTCGTCTCTATAGGTCATTAGCAATACTTTATAATTGATACGGAACTTAATGGGTAACCAGTGTAGAGATGATAAAATTGGTGTTATATGATCATATTTTCTTGACCTGGTAAGAACTCTAGCAGCTGCATTTTGTACTAATTGTAGCTTGTTTATTGAGGAAGCAGGACAACCAGCTAATAATGCATTACAGTAATCTAGTCGAGACGTCATGAAAGCATGAACTAACTTTTCTGCATCAGAAATAGATAACATATTCCGAATCTTAGCAATGTTTCTGAGGTGGAAGAAGGCTGTTTTTGTAACATATGAAATATGATTTTCAAAGGACAAGTTGCTGTCTAATATAACACCCAGGTCTTTAACTGTCGAGGATGGAGTAACAGTACATCCTTCTAAATGCAGATTGTAGTCTGAGAGATTCTGTGTACAGGTTTTTGGCCCAATAAGTAATATATCAGTCTTATCTGAATTTAATAGAAGAAAATTACTAGTAATCCAATGTTTTACTTCTTTAATACATTCTGTCAGATTGGATAATTTAGAGATTTCATCTGGTTGTGTTGAAATATATAGCTGAGTATCATCAGCATAGCAGTGGAAACTAATTCCATGTTTTCTTATAATATTGCCGAGTGGCAGCATGTAGATTGAAAATAGCAGAGGGCCAAACACTGATCCTTGCGGCACTCCATAGTTTACTATCGTTATCTTAGATTTTTCCCCGTTTATATAAACAAAATTGTGACGTCTGATAGGTACGACCTAAACCACCGTAATGCCTGTCCCTGAATACCAGTGTAATTTTGTAGTCGATCTAGGAGTATTTTATGATCTATAGTGTCGAACGCAGCACTGAGATCAAGTAACACTAGTATTGAGATACAGCCCTGGTCAGAAGCTAGGAGTAAGTCGTTTGTAATTTTAACGAGCGCAGTTTCTGTGCTATGATGAGATCTGAATCCTGACTGAAATTTTTCATAGATAGCGTTTTTTTGCAAAAAGGAGCACAATTGGACCGACACTACTTTTTCTAGTATTTTATACATAAATGGAAGATTTGAGATGGGTCTGTAATTTGCTAAAACGTGTGGATCTAACTGTGGTTTCTTAATGAGAGGATTAATAACTGCTAGCTTGAACGGTCGTGGGACGTGACCCAGAGATAAAGACGAGTTGATAATATTGAGAAGAGGCTCTTCTGCTACAGGTAACAATTCTTTCAGTAGTTTAGTGGGTATTGGATCTAGTAAACATGTGGTTGGTTTAGACGCAGTAATAAGTTTATTTAGCTCTTCCTGTCCTATAGTTGTAAAGCACTGCAGCTGTTCTTGAGGGGCGATAATTGAGGTTGAATCATAAAACTCTGTTAAAGGTTGTACATTTACAATTGTATTTCTGATACTTTCAATTTTCTCAGTAAAGAAATTCATAAAGTCATCACTACTAAATTGTAATGAAATGTTTTGTTCTGGTGATGTCTGTTTATTTGTTTTGGTTATTTTCTATGAGTTTGCGGAGATGCTCGGCCCTGGCTGCTTTTAGAGTCTTTCTATAACGGGACGAGCTGTCTTTCCACGCGATTCTGAAGACCTCTAAACGAGTTTGTCTCCATTTGCGTTCTAGATTACGAGTTTCTCTTTTGATAGCACGAGTGATACTGTTGTACCATGGTACAGTATTTTTCTCTCTAACCTTTTTAAATCTCATCGGTGCAACAGTGTCTAATGTACTGGTGAAAATGGTGGACATGCTGCTAGTCATTTTCTCGAGATCATTTGTGTGTTTGGGTACGATGAGCAGCTGAGACAGATCAGGCAGTTTATTTGTGAATTTATCTATAGTTGTCGGGAGAATTGTTCTGCCTAGTCGATATCGCGGTGCAATTTGACAAATATCATCAGTATGCAGTACGCAGGTTACAAGGTAGTGATCAGAGACGTCATCACTTTGCGGTAGAATTTCTATATCGGTTGGATTGATTCCATGTGATATTATTAAATCTAGTGTATGATTAAAACGGTGAGTGGGTCCAGTGACGTTTTGTTTGACCCCAAAGGAGTTTAGTAAATCAGTAAACGCAGCCCCTAACGTATCATTTGTATTGTCAACATGAATGTTAAAATCTCCAACAATCAGCGCTTTATCGACATTGACCAATAGGTCTGAGGGAAAGTCAGCAAACTCTTTTAGGAAATCAGCATAAGGCCCTGGAGGTCTATAAACAGTAGCTAAAGCAAGAGATAGAGGCGACTTTTTACTTATATCTGAGAGTGTAACATTTAGCATAAGAATTTCAAATGAATTAAACCTATAGTTTGTTTTCTGAGTAACATTAAGATTATCTCTATAGATTGTTGCTACACCACCGCCTCGGCCAATCGGATGGCATTTATTTTTATAACAGTAGCCAGGTGGACAAGACTCATTAAGACCGAAATAATCATTTGGTTTAAGCCATGTTTCAGTAAGGCAAATTAAATCAAGACTATTATCTGTGATCATTTCATTTATAATCACCGCCTTAGGTGTCAGTGATCTAATGTTTAGTAGCCCTAGCTTTAGAAATTGTTTTTGTTCAGTAATTTTGCGAATTTCTGGTTTGATCACGATCAGATTTTTTCTAGATCCTTTATTTTTATTGTTAGACCTCACTATTCAGCGAATAGACACAGTTTCTATAGACTGTACTACACTCACATTTCTATCAATTAAGTGGGCAGAACACAACACCCATTGCGAATTTATTGAGAAATTTATGGGATGTCAGCTTAATGGAAAATATCCAATCTTCCTTTTATTCTGTAATGTATGTGTTCGATAGTAAGTTTAAAAAGGTCGGACTGTATTAGGTGATGGTCCGTTTCTAGCTTTCCTCAATGGGGTGTCGGCAGTGTTAGGCAGTAACGCGTTACTGTAACGCAGTTACTTTTGACAGTAACTAATACTGTAACGCATTACTTTTTAAATAAATTAACTCCTTTACCATTACCATATGGTGCGTTGTACGTTACTTTTTTTAATTAATTCATTTTGGCTGAAGTGTAGCCTACAGCCTAACCGGTTTACAGCAGCGACGCATTGTAGGATTGGTGGATGCCGACCACTGTAAACACAAAGACTCACTGTGGACGTGTTTCCGTTTAATCAAATATGTGCGGCAGTCATGGCGAGTCAAGGCGAGAGCAAGACATGTTTCTTAAAGTGGAAATATGCTCATTATTTCACTTTGGTTGAGCATAAAAAACCTTTTAGTAAAATGTAAGCTGTGTCTTTCTGGTTCGAACCCAGCTAACACACGACGTAACAGTTACGTAATGTATTCATACTTTTTGGTAATTTCATGACTTACTAACTGACAACTAAGGTTGCACGCCAGTAATTTCATTACCTTCAAATTACCATCTCACAACGTCGTCAGGATGATCTCCTAACGTTATAAGATTACCAAGAACGTTCCAGATACGTACTGTATTCGTAATATATTGGTAATTCCGTGACTTACTAGTAACGTAATTACAACGTTGTATGCCCGTAATATTATTACCATTAAATTACCATATCACAACGTCGTCAGTACAATCTCTTAACGTTATAAGAAAACCAAGGACGTTCCAGATGTCCAAGATCCAGAGGACGTCCAGATCCAAGGACGTTTTTAATTATTTCGTTTTAAAGTAGATATTTCAAGCTTTCTATATATATATTTCTCATGTCTGCGAGGCAAGCAGCCTATACGCTGAGTTTCGGTTCATTTAGCCTATAAGTCGCACTCCAGTTCACGCGCCAGAGATCGCATGATTATATTGCCTGCTATATTTGCTTCTTATTTATTAAATCCAGGCAATTGGTTGGTGAAACATTGATTAAAATTAAGATACAATTTTTACAAAATGAAATTCACTTTAAAGAGGGGCTTTCTATAAAACAAAACTTAATGAAGTGGTCAAAATCATGTCTGACCCACTCCATGTCTCCCGATATATTGCGCATCTTATGATGCATCTTACTCATGCTGTTCACTTTTCATAATCAAGTAAATGAATTTAAAACATAGGACTATTTAAACATATATATGAAACTACATTTTCTTTAATGACAGTACAGAGAAATTTCGTGTTCGTGCATATAATACGCCATAGAGTGCGTATCATATGCACGCGAAAAACTACGTACCATATGCACACCAAAACTCATTTTGGCATAAACATTCCACGACATTGCACACTCGTATTATTGATACTAATTTTCGTGTGATCGACGCACTTTCAACGTTTAGCGTTATAGAAAACGTCTCAGGTTACGTATGTAACCATGGTTCCCTGAGAACAGGGAACGAGACTCTGCGTTGAACAGAACGCATTGGGGAACCGTCACGTGACCCAGGTGTCGAAAGCACTATCCAACAACTCCAATTGCTATTGGCCGGTGACAGCCTATGACATCATACGGCGCGACCCGGATGTATAAAGGGAGCGCCTGGAGAGACAGTCTCTATCTTATCGTCTTGAGGGACTGTTCTGAAGGCAGGCAACCTGAAGCATGGCAAAGGAACGCAGAGTCTCGTTCCCTGTTCTCAGGGAACCATGGTTACATACGTAACCTGAGACGTTCCCTTTCGAAAGGGAACTCCACTCTGCGTTGAACAGAACGCATTGGGGAACGATATACCCACGCCGCCATGCTGGAGGTGAGTGCCTGCCAAAAAATATGGCTGAGGCAAAGGCCTCAAGGCAGTTCTCAAACTGCCCAGCAACTCCCCCCTCGGGTCACACCAGGCTGTCAGTGACAGCATTCCCTTTGGCCAACAGCCCAAGCTGAACTTCCCAAAGGCTTCTACCTTTCTCTTTTAACAAATAGAGCCTAGAGAAAACGCTAAGGCGTCTAGAACCCAATTTTCTTATGAGAAAAGTGGTTCCTTTAAGGGAATGTGGCCAAGGAACCAAAGGGAACCTCGGCCAGTCACTCATGAGGGGAGCAGGGTCACCCTCATTGCCACCAGGGAGGCCGACCTGGTCTTCTCAGGGAACAGACTCAGTTCAGGCCAACCCTGTCTGAATACAGAGCCTCTAAAACGCATTCTTCAGGAAGATAGTAGGTAAGAGTGACTGCAGAAAGGCAGAAACCAGCTCAGACCCACGTGTAGAGACGGGCATCCTGGAGAGCAGAACTCAGCTGAGTGCTATGAACCCTCATATCGAGGGGAGATAATCCGCTCAACCTAGGATCTACCCAGTGCTTAATTAACGCACTGAGGAGGCTGTGCGCTGAAAGCCCTGAAAAGGGGGAGCACAAACCAGCCTGGGGCTGACCCTAAAGACGGGGCCTGATCAAGGCCAAACCATCATAATCAGCTTAGGGAGCTAAGCACTATTACAAACCCCAAGGGGAAGCGCAGAGCTCACCTAACAGGTAGACTATACCCAACACAATCCGACGAGCAGTGTACTCAGTAAAAGCACCTTTTACTCTTTAAGCAAGAGGAGTACAACGTACGCCAACACGTATTAAGGAAGGCCTGGAAGGCCTATAACCTCAACAGACACGTGGCATCAGCTCGTGGCAGTGTTTAGGTCCCAAGCCTGGTAAACAACCCGCAAAAGAGGGGGTTGAATCTACCACTTGGGCCCCTGGCCAACAAAGTGTAAAGAAATAGTTCTCAGAGAGAAATACACCTAAACAAACGCCAGTGTATCCAAAAAGGCGGCCCGTAGGCTTAGCATCCCTCAGGACACAAGGTGAAAGTCTTGTGGCCGTTTCCAGGAGCACAAGGTCCAACCTAATCTCTAGGTGGCTCTTAGCTCAACTAGAATCATCGACTCAAAGAGGCAACAATAGGTTAAACCAAACCTCAGTAAGGTTTCACTACTGCCATCTCATCCTGAGCCGCACAGAAAAAACACAAACTGTGCCAACATGTAAACTAAAACGGAGGCCAGAAGAGGCCTACCGATTCAATGACACATGGCTTCAGCTCGTGAGTTTCCAGGGGACCAAGCTACAGGGAACCAGCTCTAACCCACTAACTATGGGAGGCTAACTACAACCTGTGCTAGGCTACACTTTCCAAACAGGCAAAGTACCCTAAGTTCTGAGACTAAAGGGAACCAAAACAACCAACATGGTCTAAGGGAGGCTAATTAAGCCTACCACCTCAAACAAACATGCTGCAGGGCCTGAAGCAGTGTATAAAAACAAAACAGTATGTGAGCACTGATATCCATGAAACAGCCAATACAACACTATTGCTAACTAGAAAGAGGCTTAACAATCTAGCCTACAATCACCGTATATGCAATATAGCTGATGAACAGATAACTGAAAGGGAGCTGACAGATACACACTTTAAACAGAAAGTGATCTATCCACCCTGAGTATGCAAACCAACAGGTGATGCACTCAGTGACAACAAAAAACTCTCCTAGCTGGGGCTTAAAGGGGTCACCAAACACTTAGATAGAGGGCAGGCTTTCCTCAAAAAGGGCCTACTATACAAAAGCAGGTGTCAACCTGTGGCAGCATATTAAGCTCACATACAAATGTAGGGCAAAACGTCTAGAACTTCAAAGGAACTTTGATATGCATGCTTTAAGAAAAGGAGAAAAACATATCCCAACCACAGATTCTCAAATCTGCTCCAAGCCTAGAGGACGGAGCTAACTGCATCGTCAGCTCAAACTTGAAAGAAATCAAGTAGCTCGGAAGAGAACATTTTTCTCACAGCATGAAAGTTCTAGAGAGTGGGGCCTAGCAAACATATATTGCCAACACTATCTGCTCGAAGATAAGGGCCTACCACCTGAGAAAACAGCATCAGGTTTTTAACAAAACAGTCTACAACCTAGCTGTTAAACTCATGATTGCACCTACATATTTTTAGCAAGGGGACAATTTGGGCAAACAGATACAGGCCACTCCCTCAGGAGGAGGCCAGAACTACAATACATATGGGAATTTAACTTCACATACACCATACGCAACCATAGTCCTAGCCCAAATCAACTGAAGTGATGAGTGCCAGCTCAAACTATACTGAAGATAGCCGAACGGCTGAACATACAGAGAAAAACTGAACAGCAGCCATTTTGTGGCTTGCTCAGTCAATCTCACACTCCAGTTCTGCCCAAATAACCCCTAACACATTTACTGTTACACATTCAGGAAATGATACAGGAATAAAAACAAGGTCAAAATTTTAATAATTTAAAACCAGACCCTGTCTTACCTTCCCGTGGCTCGCAGACCAAAGAATCCGTCTTTATTCCTTACCAAAGGGGAAGAACGATAAACCACCGAACCTTTTCACTATCAAGCCAGAAGGCGGGCCTTCAGAAAAAAATTCATCATAGGCCGGCCACCGTCCTGACTGTTCAAAGGCGTTTATCCTAAACATGCACAGTTAAAAACGTATCCCGGGAGGACAAAGAGAAGGGGCGAAGGAAATTTTTACTAAAAATTCCCCTCGCCAAGAAAGGGGATCGATCAGCGATGCTGATCGCGCCGGCGATCGATCACCTCTCTCAGATCACCTCTCCTTTTCTTCGCATCCCGCCACTTTTGCGACTTACTCCGTGGTGGAGGAGGCGCTCGAGCGGCGACACTGAATCTCTGACCCTGCCTCTGAGCCTCGGCTCGAGGCGGGCCAGAGCCTTCCGGCTGTCTGGGCCCAGAATCGGACCTGAGCGGAATGCATTTCTTAAATGCTGCTGAGCGCGCCCTCGCTTCCCTGAACTTTCCGACTACCGCCTCAACGGAGCCGCCGAAAAGCTCAGATGGCGAGACCGGGGCATCGAGGAGAGAGCCCTTTTCCCTCTCCCCGATGTCCGCCATGTTTAACCACAGATGCCTCTCCGTGGCCACCATAGCCGCCATCGATCTACCAATCGAGGCGGCCGTCTGCTTGGTGGCCCGGAGAGCGAGATCTGTGGTGTGGCGCAGCTCAGTCACTGCTTCAGGGGACAAACCCTGCCCCTGATCCAGGTCCTTCAGCAGGTCAGCCTGGTATGCTTGTAACACCGCCATAGTGTGTAAAGCAGCACCAGCCTGGCCTGCAGCAGCATATGCTCTGCCGTTCAGACGAGATGTCATTAGGGTCTGCACGGCAGAACCGGAGCTTTAAGTGTCGGTGCACTGCCCGTGGCGAGATAGTTCGCGAACATCTCGTCAATGGGAGGTATCGACACATACCCGTACTGGCCCAATCCCTCCACATCAGCGAAATTCCCCCGCTGATGCAGATGAATCCTGGCCGAATACGGGTTCTTCCATGCCTTCTTAACCTCAGAATGCAGGTCCGGAAGGAATGGAAGGCTCACTGGAATTACGGGGTTGTGATCGGAAAGAAACTGTTCGTCTAGCCTGCCGCGAGCGGGCTCTCTCCTTACGCGCTCCCACGGCAGCTGCAGCCTGCCGGCGGCGCGCTCCACAACCTCCAGTAATTGGACATATGCTGGACAGGAGGGCTTGGACGAAAAAGAAGCAACCTCAGTCCCTTCTTCCTCTTCCAAAGCCACCTCCTGCTCTCGGGGGCTTTCATCCAGAAGAGCACTCGCTCCTGGATCCGATGATGTCAAAGAAAGGACATCATCATCATCCAGGAGCTCATCCCCGCCAGCCGCCGCCTGAGGTTGAGAGACCGTAACACCTTTCTCAAACTTGGCGGCGAGCTCCACCTGTGAGCCCCATGAATGCAGCCGCCGCTCTGCCTCAGCGCGAGCGGGACCAGATCCACCGGGCACAGGTGTTGACGTCTCTCCCCTCGAGAAGAGAGCCAGGCGGGAACGGAGCGTTTTCATAGGAAAACGTTCACACCATGCTCCTCTCCCAGACAGATAACACATAGGGTGTGAGGATCCTCCGGAGTCAAAAACCTCGGGCAAGGATCCGCACACTTCCTAAAACGTTTCACTTTGTCCTCAGACATAGCTCGACAGGAAATACTCACTTGGAGAAAACGACAGTGCAACGACACAAACAGTCCTGAAAGACGAAAAAGATAGAGACTGTCTCTCCAGGCGCTCCCTTTATACATCCGGGTCGCGCCGTATGACGTCATAGGCTGTCGCCGGCCAATAGCAATTGGAGTTGTTGGATAGTGCTTTCGACACCTGGGTCACGTGACGGTTCCCCAATGCGTTCTGTTCAACGCAGAGTGGAGTTCCCTTTCGAAAGGGAACCAATATAAACGCTTAACATAAACATATTGTCCATCCACTTTGTCCTTTCCACTTTCCACGATGCCGTTGTCTTAGCCTTAGATGCTGTTGATGACAAGAAAATGTGCGAGAAAACAGTTTCTCTCTGGTTGTTGTCTTATGTCCCAGCGACATGGCCGAAACGCATTGCTTTCAATGACAACTGAGAAATATTTCCTGTCAAACCTCCACTGAGGCAAAGGGTATGAGAATTTTGTCTTCATGAAAATTACATATTGGGGTATAATTTTGTCATCACAAATGTTGGTAGGCTATATTTTCAATTTGAACAGCAATAGCATGGCTATAGACTCCTAATACCAAACAATTTCTCAATATAAAATAATATAAAACATCTAACAGAGCCAGACGAAAAAGTCACAGTAATTTAGATGTCGTTTTGGCCTTTATTCATATAAAACAGAGTAAAAAGCTAAATGAGGGCATTGAGACCACAAGCGGGAACTCGATAATGTTAGAGCGCTAAACAAGAGGCTACAAGGTTTAGAAATGTAATGTTTAGGTTAAAATACAAATGTAAAAATAAACAATAGTAATTTAACAAATGAAAATTACTCAATATCATTTAGGCAGGCTCTTGAAGCGAGTCAATCTATTGACGCCAGAGGAAAAGCCACTAGAGGGTGCTTTATGTGTATGCCGCAAAACACTGTAAATTAAATTGATCATTTTTACATATTAAAAAACAAGTTGTATATCAATTATATTATTTTTCACAAAATAATAATATTGCATAAAGAAAATTACCCCGTATCTGCTATAATTCTATTCATAAGTGTTAAAATAAAAAACAAAAAAACCCATTTTCCATATTTCATTTCTGGTTTAAAAAAGGAAAAACGAATGGACGCATGGACGCATGGACGCATGGACCCATCAACAATTCAATTCTTGATATCAGAAATGCAATTTTCACTAGTGGAAATGCTGATTGTTGATATCAGGAATTACATTTCTTGATATCAACAGTGACGTCATCACTCGCAGAAATACATTTATATCAAAAATGAAATCACAACTAGTAAAAAACAAACTGCTTGTTATCTGTAACTTAATTCTTACAATTTCATTTTCAGTAGTAAAAATTCTTATTGCAGATATCATGAATTCCTTTTAAGATATGTGCATCACTCTAAAAAATGCTGGGTTAAAAACAACCCAAGTTGGGTTAAATATGGACAAACCCTGCAGGTTGGGTTAAAGGGCACCTATTATGCCCTCTTTCACAAGATGTAATATAAGTCTCTGGTCTGGTCAAGTTTCAGCTTAAAATACCCCACAAATTTTCCCCTATTTGGGAGTGAGCAAAAACATGCCTTTTACTATATTACTATATTGCTGGCTAAAAAAATAAATCCAAAATTGGTTGAAAAAAATGGCTGGGTAAAAACAACCCAATCCCTGGTTTTGTCCATATTTAACCCAGCATTTTTTTAGAGTGTAATGACGACTGCTTGTTAATATTCAAATAAGAGCGTGATGTTTTTACATGCTCAGAACTGCTCAGAACTGTGGACAAACTGGCAAAGGAGGTTTTTAGGCAAATTTAACGCTTCACAATTCAGTTTTCAGACCATACAATGCAAATGCAAAAATAAAAAATTGAAACCAGGCGTTCATTTTTCTTGTTTTTCGGTTAGGCCTATCATTAGTGGATATTTGCCATTTCTCCCTTTTTTTCTATTTTACTTTTGCTAAATTATGACTTTAGAAACAATCATTTGAATAATGAAATCTAACCAATTTTCTACTTTTTTTGTCTTGTAATTTGTGCCGTGGGCTGTACCATTAGCACCGGGGTGTGGCCGTGGACTACTTTCATCTCATTGACGTAACTATGACAAGCCGTTTTGACTTTTATTCATTCTCGGGATATGAATTCTTGATATCAACAATTCAGTTGTTGATATCAGGAATTACATTTCCACTAGTAACAATGATTAACAATGATCTTGATATCAACATTTGAATTTCCTCTAGTAAAAACTAGAATTCTTGATATCTGTAATTGTATTTTCACTAGTGAAATGTCACCATAGGCTGCCATTCAAATTCAATTGTTGATATCAAGAATTGATTTCTTACTAGTTGAAATTCAAATTTCACATATCAGAAATACAATTCTAACTAGTAAAAATGAAGTTTTTACTAGTGGAAATGTAATTCCTGATATGCACAATTCAGTTCTTGATATCAACAGTTGATATCCTGAGAATGAATAAAAGTCAAAACGGCTTGCTGAAGTGTAGGTAAGGCGTGTTAAAAATAGTTTTGACGCAAATTGACAGAGGTTCGAATCCGCCTTTTGCCGAACTCACTCTACTTCCTTTTTCCCATCCATCAGATTGGAAAGGCATTTATCTTCAATAAAAATGAAGAAGATATTCGAAAAGTGTCGAACTTACGAACTTAAAAAGACAAACTTACATTTGTGGAGCGATTTCTGCGGTTTGTGCATTTTATAAATCAAATTGCATCGTTGACAAAATGGATGTAAACTGACTACACCGCACTGCACCATGCAGCACCAAAAGTCGCAATAATGGAAGTATAGTGTTCAATTCATTTAGTGTATTTATGTATATTGATACACCGTTTACTCTTTTATGAAACTATAATGAAGCCCAAGTGCCACCTACAGGCCTTTATTATAAAGAAAGGACTTTATTATGTTACTATTTTTGATAATTACGCAGCATTATGAAAAAAGTCTCTTAAACTCATCCTGCATTTATTTGATCAAAAACAGCAATATAGTGAAAGATGATTACAATTTACAATGATGGTTTTCTATTTTAATATACTTTTAAATATAATTTATTCCTATAATTTATGCTGTTCTTTTCTAACGTTTTATTCATCAAAGAATCTTGGAAAAAAGTATCACAGGTTATAAAAAATATTAAGCAGCACAACTGTTTCTAACATTGATAAAAAATCATCATATTAGAATGATTTCTGAAGGATCATGTGACACTGAAGACTGGAGTAATGATGCTTAAAAATTCAGTTTTGCTTCACATAAATGAATATATTTTGAAGTATATTAAAACAGTTTTCTGTATTTTTGATAAAATAAATGCAGCCTTCTTGCAAAAACATAATATTATATATATATATATACATTGCCCCTTTTTTACATTTGAGCCCCTGCCCCTGAGGAACTCTCTGCATGTCCCTGTCTGTTATTATTGCATACCGTTTAATGTACAACAATACTAATGTACAGATATTATCTTGACACTATTTATAAGTAGCCTGTAAATATAGCATCTAACTACTATGTGCACTTATTGCAAAGAGAATACTTTTTTATAGGGCAAATAGAATATTTAGCTTTTTTCACTTAGTGTAAGAAATGGTGCTATTTTCACTTAGTATAAATAGAATCTATTGCTATTTCACTTAGTGCAAAATTAAACGTACCCTGGAATATCCAATCTGTGTGCTTAGATTTGTAAACCATATTGGTTTTTCAATCCGCATATACCCACAAATTTGTAAATCGTGCCCACATTTCACAGTCTGTTCCCACGGATTTAAACTGTACTCGGCAAGAACAGAATAGAATGAATCTTAGGCCAATTGCTTTTTGTGTAGGCCTACGTGGAATGCATCAAATTGTCTTAACTGCATGCTTAAAATAATTCTCTGAACCACCTTATTTCTAACTCAGAAGACACCAATTTTAGGGTAAGGTCAAGAAGGGATACAGCTACGGACACTGGGAATGCGCTAACTTAATATTGGGTCATTTAATTACTGTATGAGCACGAACAGCCCATTACCAACACATGTATATCAAACTTCTAAAAACGTTGTAAACATGGAGAACAATAAATGACCACAAATGCTGAGTTTTCTGAATTTATGATGCTGGTGGTCAGTGTAAAATCAAATTCAAAACAGCCATTTCACCTAGAAGATTAAAGCTGTGATATTAATGTTGGCCACTAGAGGGGGCCATACGATAAGGAATCTTTTAACCTTAATCTTTTTTCTATCATTTTTTGTTTGTTTGTTTTTTCACTTTTACATGCCCCAATAAAATATTATTTGTCAAGTTTCCAGACATGATTGCTGTAGGCCTACATTTAAAATGAAGAGACCATTTTATTCATCTCTTTTAACATAACATATCTCGATTCCGTTCTATTCCGTATTGTTTTGCAGGCAAAAGCTCAGTAAACTACAATCACCAAAACAACACTTCATGATAACAATGTAATGGAACAGTAGAGGCACTTTACCAAAACAGAAAAAAAAAGTTTACAAACAAAGCATTCATTAGTTATTTTATGAAACGTACTTGGTTACTAACGTAACCTCGGTTCCCTGAGATACGGAACGAGTACTGCGTATGGGGGAAAGTCTCCCTTTTTCCCCGTCACTGAAGCCTTTTTCAATAACGCAGTGTAACTGCATCGTCATTGGTTCACTCATGAGAAGTTGTTGAACCAATGACGGCGCGGCATAGCTACGCGACCTATGGCGAGAAAGCGTGTGAATTTTCCCGCCGAAAGGGGCGGGGTTTAGTGCTATATAAGCAGGCGTTTCGCCATAGGAAACCAGGCCATATCGACTGAAGCGACGACCCTGAAGCCGCAGCCTCGTGGCACGGCAAGTAACGCAGTACTCGTTCCGTATCTCAGGGAACCGAGGTTACGTTAGTAACCGAGTACGTTCCCTTTCGATACTTCACTCGTACTGCGTATGGGGAACGAATTCAACCGCGCCGTGCCACGGAAGGGAACGACTGGACAAGTTTGGGACGCCAGGGGGGTCCACGAAACTAGTGAGAAGGCCGAAGCCGTCGAACCCAAGTTACACTACAAGAGGAGAAACTCCTGAACCGGTTTTGAGGCGGGGCTCAAAGAGGCCGCTGCATCACACCGATAGGACCCGAGCTTGCAAAGCCGGAACGTCCAACTGGTAAAATCTGACAAAGGTGGACGGCGAGGACCAGCCGGCCGCCTCACAGATGTCTTTGATAGAAACTCCACTGGACCAGGCCCAAGAAGAGGCCATACTTCTAGTGGAGTGAGCTCTAACTCCTATGGGGCAATCTGAGCCCATGGAGGAGTAACAAAGAGCTATGGCGTCAACAATCTAACGTGAGAGGCGTTGCTTTGAGACCGGAGACCCTTTGGTGCAGCCGCCAAAGCAAACAAAGAGCTGATCTGATAGCCGGAAAGGCTGTGATCGCTCTACATAAGTTCTCAATGCCCTAACAGGGCAGAGCAACTCCAGCTCTTGCTCTTCTGACGAGACAGGGAGCGCAGAGAGGGAGATAACTTGTGCTCTGAACGGAGTCGAGAGCACCTTGGGGACGTAGCCAAGCCTGGGTTTCAATACGACTTTAGAGTCGTTGGGCCCAAATTCAAGGCAAGCAGGGCTCACAGAGAGGGCCTGCAGATCGCCGACACGCTTCACCGATGCTAAAGCCAGTAGCAGAGCGGTCTTGAACGTCAGTGGCTTGAGGTTAGCTGAGCACAGCGGCTCAAAGGGATGTCCTTTGAGAGCTCTGAGGACCATAGAAAGGTCCCAGGTGGGAACAGTGAGGGGGCGAGGAGGATTCAATCGCCTAGCACCCCTCAAGAAACGCACCACTAGGCCGTTTCTCCCCACTGACTGGCCAGCGATAGGAGAGTGAAACGCTGCGATGGCTGCTACGTAAACTTTGAGCGTTGAAGGGGCTTGCCCTGAATTCAAACGCTCTTGGAGAAAGGACAGTATCGGAGATACGTCACACTCCACTGGATCTATGTTGCGTGCAGAGCACCAATCAACAAAGATTGACCATTTCTGGGCATAGAGACGTCTCGTAGACGGAGCTCTCACCTGAGAGATGGTGTTCAACACGTCACCGGGGAGGTTAACCGGCTCCCGTCGAGGGACCATAAGTGCAGAGCCCAAAGTTCTGGCTGTGGGTGCCAAATTGTCCTGTTTGCCTGAGAGAGAAGGTCCCGTCTCAGAGGAATGGGCCATGGGGCTCTCATGGAGAGCCTGAACAGCTCTGAGGACCAAGCCTGGCTCCTCCAGAGCGGGGCCACCAGGAGGACTTTGTGCTCATCTTCCTTGATTCGTCTGATAACCTGAGGGATCAGAGCGATCGGGGGAAATGCGTAAAGAAGGGTGCTGGGCCAATGGTGGGCCAGCGCGTCGTCCTTCTTCGAGAAATAAGTTGGGCAATGAGAATTGTCTTCTGAGGCGAAGAGGTCGATCTCTGCCTTCCCGAAGAATTCCCATATCGTGAGAACCGTCTGGGGGTGGAGCATCCACTCGTCTGAGGGGACATTGCTCCAAGACAGCATATCTGCTCCCAGATTGGTTTTTCCAGGAATGTGTGTCGCCCTGAGCGACAGAAACCTGGGTAGAGCCCATTCCAGAAGACGCTTCGCCAGTGTGCATAAGCGGCTGGACGAAAGACCTCCCTGGTGATTTATATACGACACCACCGTCATGCTGTCCGATTGGACTAGGACGTGGCGTCCCGTCAGGTGAGCCTGAAAGAAGTGAAGGGCACGAATCACTGCCAGCATTTCTAGGCAGTTGATATGAAGATGGCTCTCCTCGTGTGACCACGAGCCGAAGGCCGGTCTGCCCTCGCAAAGAGCGCCCCAACCTGAGTTGGATGCGTCCGTCGAGAGCACCGTCCTCCGCGACGCCGCCTGAAGGGGTACGCCACGCTTGAACCACTCGGGGTTCAACCAGGGTTTCAGGGCTGATAGACAGGCCTGATTGACCTTGAGACAGAAGCGGCCATGCCGCCAGGCGTGGGGGGGGACCCGAAACTTCAGCCAGTACTGCAGAGGCTGCATCCGAAGAAGGCCGAGCCGTAGAACTGGGGAGGCGGAAGCCATCAGCCCTAAAAGCCTCTGGAAGGACTTCAGAGGAAGGTAGGCTTTGTTTGTGACGGAAGCCACGAGCTGCTGAATGGCCAGAGCACGCTCTGGCGAGACTACTGCCGACATGCGAACAGAGTCGAAAACTGCTCCCAGGAACGAAATGCGTTGGCTGGGAAGCAGCGAGCTATTGGATAGGTTGACCCTGAGACCCAGGCATTCTAGATGGCTGAGGAGCACAGATCTGTGAAGTTCTAGCTCTGCTCGCGAGTGGGCCAGAATGAGCCAATCGTCAAGATAATTCAGAACACGGATTCCCATCTGTCTGAGTGGGGAAAGAGCCGCATTCATGCACTTGGTGAAAGTGCGAGGAGCCAGGGACAGCCCGAAGGGTAGGACCGTGTATTGGTAAGCCACACCCTCGAAGGCGAATCTCAAGAACCGCCTGTGGTGGGGGGCTATCTGGATGTGAAAGTAGGCATCTTTCAGGTCCAGTGAGCAGCACCAGTCCTCTTGACAAATCTGTGCGAGGATCTGCTTCAGCGTCAGCATCTTGAACTTCCGTCTCATGAGGGAGCGGTTCAGGATCCTGAGATCTAAGATGGGTCTGAGACCGCCATCTTTCTTGGGGACCAGAAAGTAACGGCTGTAAAAGCCTGACTCGCTCTCTGGAGGAGAGACTATTTCTATAGCTCCTTTCCTGAGCAGCGCCAAGACTTCGGTTCGGAGAACGTGAGCGTTGTCCGAAATCACCGAAGTTTAAAGCACCCCGCCGGAGCGTGGGGGTCTTCGGGCGAACTGGAGTGAGTAGCCCTGACTTATGATCCCTAGGACCCACTTTGACAGCCCGGGGATGGCCCGCCAAGCCTCGACCCGGGTGGCAAGAGGTTGAATGACATCGGCTGACAGCCCGTCTGAGGGGGGGCTGTGCACCGAGGGGAGTGGAAGAGGAAATTTGCCCTTTATTAGAAAAGGTAAAAATGTGTTCGCCGTGAAAACTGCGGTTTGTGTGGACGCAACATTTGTGGGCCCATCTGTAACACTGAGCATCATTCCCACGCCCGGATGTGAACGAGGCGGAGGGGAAACTGCGCAAAGGAGCTTTGGGGGTGGTCCGGCCGCAGCGAGACATTCCCCCGTCCTCTTCCTTCCTCTTAAATCAGGATGACTTAGGCGTCACAGGGTCCAGCGCAATCTTGGGCCGGGGTCCCTGGCGTCTCGGGAAGGAGCGTCTGGCAGAGTGAGAGCGCTGGCGTTGCTCCTTTGGCGGTGCTGCCTGGGAGGCAGAGGGGGCAGGCTTGCTCTGCTGAGCCGGCGCAGGCCTGGGTCGGCTTGAAGCAGATGCGGAGCTGGAGCGTTTTGGCAGGAAGTGTCTCATGGCCTGAGACGACTTCTGCGCTGCGGTGCATCGCTCGGTGAGACCCTCTACCGATAACCCAAAGAGACCGGAGGGCGAGACAGGGGCGTCTAAAAAGGCCATCTTATCCGCGTCCTTGATCTCGGTCAAGTTGAGCCATAAGTGGCGCTCTAAAACCACCAGGCTGGCCATGGACCTTCCAATGGCCTGGGCTGTGGCCTTCGTGGCTCGCAGGGCTAGGTCAGTGGCGCTGCGGAGGTCCCTGAAGGCAGATGCATCAAAGCCGGACTCGTCCATAGAGCGGAGAAGCTTGGCTTGAAACACTTGGAAGATCGCCATAGTGTGGAGCGCCGAGGCAGCTTGGCCTGCAGAGGCGTAGGCTCGCGAAGCCAGGGTGGAGGTAGTCCTGCAGGGCTTTGAAGGAAGGGCCCTCTTAGATTTCCAGCCCACAGCCGTGGGAGGACAGAGGTGAGCTGTCACTGCTTCATCTAGGGGCGGCGGGTGCTCGTAGCCCTTTTCTTCAGCGCCGTCCACAGTGGTGAGGGCTTAACGGTGCGTGGTGTGCAGGCGGGCAGAGTAAGGAGCGCGCCATGACTTGGTCAGCTCCTCGTGTACCTCGGGGAAGAACGGGGCAGCACGTTGACGAGGGGCCTGGCGTCTTCCCAGCAGGAACCACTCATCCAGGCGGCTCCGTGACGGCTCTTCCGGCGGAGCCCAATCCAGGTCCAGCTGCTCCACAGCTTTAGAGAGGACGCGGAGAAGTTCGGCGTCCATACCCGAGCCGTGTTCGATGGGCTCCAGCGGAGGCGGGGGGGCGGGGTCGTCCGACTCGCCAGCCCAGCCTTCTGCTTCGGAAGCCGCGAGAGACATAGACTCATCTAGCGGCTCTTCATCCGATCCACCGAATGAGACGAGGTCACTTGGCGTATGCTGAGGGACGCTGCTCAGGGTGGGAGAATCTGACGGGCGACTGTTCTCTGGCGGGAGAGGGCGAGGCACGCGGGGGCTGGGCCGACGTGAGCTCGCTCGACTCCGGGCGCTGGGTCGCTCTACCCCGCTGTCTCTTCCTCGCAGGCTTGCGGCGGGAAGGGGACGGGAGGGCGCGAGCGGCGGGACTGCCTCCGGTGAAGAAAGCAACCCGCGAGCGCAGAGAGGCCAGGCTCATGCACTCGCAGTGCGGGCATGAGACGTCAGTGAGCGCGGCTTCCGCATGGGGCTTACCCAGGCATCCAACGCACTCGTCGTGTCCATCGTTGTCCTGCAGAGGGGCTCTGCAGGTGTCACAGGAGTGACGTGGCATTTAAAAATGCCGGCGCCGTGAAAACGGCGATTGGGGGGCTCTTTAGAGCGGCGAGGACCGCGGAAGCTCTTTTAGAGCGGACGAATCCGCTAGGAATGCTCTTAGAGCGGTTATAGAACCGCGAGGAAACGCTCTCAGAGGGGGCGCCGGATGTCGGCAGGAGACGGCTGAGGCGGCGGCCGGAACGGGAAGCAGGCGGCAGGCGTCTAGAAGACGGCGCTCGGGGCAGTAGTCCACGAGGGCGCCGGCGCTGTCGTAGTCCGGCGGCTCAGCTGGGTCCGCTGCGGGGCCTCTTCAACGGCGGCGAGAGCTGCTTATTCCAGGCGGCGAGCTTCTTCGGCTTCAGCGTGGAGATCAGCGAAGAGATGTGTAGTCGTCGCTGAAGGAGAAAGGACTGGTTTCCTACGGCGAAACGCCCGCTTATATAGCACTAAACCCCGCCCCTTTCGGCGGGAAAATTCGCGCGCTTTCTCGCCATAGGTCGCGCAGCTATGCCGTGCCGTCATTGGTTCAACAACTTCTCATGAGTGAACCAATGACGATGCAGTTACACTGCGTTATTGAAAAAGGCTTCAGTGACGGGGAAAAAGGGAGACTTTCCCCCATAAGCAGTACGAGTGAAGTATCGAAAGGGAACTACTGTTGTTAGGTTTTAAGTCAACATTATAGTTATAAAGTAAAACAACAATAACAACGACAACAACAATAATAATAACAGGCTGACAACCCGATGGGCAAGATTACATTCTTATTAAATCATTGTCTATTCCACTCTGAACCCACTGAAATTGAGAGACATTCCGGATGCATATTTCATTCAAATATATATGCAACTGGACTATCAGACGAGTTTTCATATTTAATGTGACATTAAAATGGCCGACAGGAATAGGAAAGAGGTTCAGAAAGACTTTATCATTCATCTTGTCCAATGTGGCCAATTGTTAATGGACAACATATTACTGCATATAAAAATAATGCAAGTTATTAGCACATTATAGTGTAGCTATCATGCCATATTTACGCACCCATTGGACAGAGAGTGCAAAAATGTTAATTTTTGATATCTGAAAATGTATTTCCGATATCAACATAATTTCAGATATGTAAAATGGCTTTCTTACTAATAACAATCACATTCATGATATCAGAAACTAACATTGTCACTAGTGACAATCAAATTATTGATATCAAAAATGAACATTGTTACTAGTAGCAATTCAATTGTTGATATCAAGAATAGACATTTCAACTAGTGACAATTGAATTATTGATATCAAAAATTATGATTTTTACTAGTAATAATTGTATTTCTGATATGTGAAATTGGAATTTCAACTAGTAAGAAATCAGTTCTTGATATCAACAATTGAATTTGAATGGCAGCCTATGGTGACATTTCACTAGTGAAAATACAATTACAGATATCAAGAATGCTAGTTTTTACTAGTGGAAATTCAAATGTTGATATCAAGAATACATATTTCTGGCGAGTGATTACATCATTGTTGATATCAAGAATTAACATTGTTACTAGTGGAAATGTAATTCCAGATATCAAGAATTAACATTTTAACTAGTGAAAACTGAATTGTTGATATCAAAATTTAATATCCTGGGAATGATTAAAAGTCAAAACGGCTTGCCTATTGCCTTTCCCAGGATATAAATTGCTGATATCAAGAATTCTAGTTTTTACCTGTGGAAATATAATTCTTGATATCAAAAATTAGCATTTTAACTAGTGAAAATGTAATTGTTAATATCAAAAATTAACTTTGTTACTAGTGGAAATGTAATTCCTGATATCAAAAATTGCCATTGTTACTAGAGGAAATGTAATTCCTGATATCAAGAATTAGCATTTTAACTAGTGAGAACTGAATTGTTGATATCAAGAATTCATATCCGGAGAATGAATAAAAGTCAGAACGGCTTGCCATAGCATGGCAATGCATGAACTGATCCAATGTAAACACTGAATGCAATGCAAGTCACTTTGGATAAAAGTATCTGCCAAATGCATAAATTTAAATGGGTCAAACAGTAAAATATGGCACTTGCAACGCCAAGGTTATGGGTTCAATTCCCTAGGAATGCATAAACTGTTAAAAGGTATACCTTGCTTGAATATAATGCAAGTCATTTTGGATAAAAGTGTCTGCCAAATGCTTAAATGTTAACATCTCAAACAGTATAGTATGGCACTTGCAACGCCAAGGTTATGGGTTCGATTCCCAGGGAATGCATAAACTGTTAAAAGGTATACCTTGCTTGAATACAATGCAAGTCACTTTGGATAAAAGTATCTGCCAAATGCATAAATTTAAATGGCTCAAACAGTAAAGTATGGCACTTGCAACGCCAAGGTCATGGGTTCGATTCCCAGGCAATGCATGATCTGATCCAATGTAAACACTGAATGCAATGTAAGTCACTTTGGATAAAAGTATCTGCCAAATGCATGAATGTAAATGGCTCGAACAGTAAAGTATGGCGCTTGCAATGCCAAGGTCATGGGTTTGATTCCCAGGAAATGCATGAACTGCTAAAAAGTATACCTTGAATGCAATGCAAGTCGCTTTAGATAAAAGTGTCTGCCAAATGCATAAATGTTCAAAGAGTACAGTCAAACAGTCAAGAGTACAGTCTAGGGTTTGAATCCTAGGGAATGCATGAACAGCTTGAATGCAGTGATTTGGATAAGTGTTTGCCAAATGTAAATGTGCTATTTGATGCAAACAAATAAGATCTCCAAACTGTCCAAATATTGTCCGATTCATCATTCTGTGATCATGACCTATTCTCCCTGCGCAGGAATGAGGACGTGGAGGAGGGATACGTGTTGAACTACAACGGGATCGGGCTGCAGCTGATGGCAATGGAATACTGGAAATGCAGTGAGTCAGGAATCACTCTGCCCTTCAAAGACAAAAAAGGAGCCCGACTGCAAGTTTGTGATCGCAGAGTCTCTTCCTGAGCAAGGTACGGTCATGCATTTAAACCTCACACCTACTTTATATTACGTGTCTTTAACTATTATGTACTAATATTTAAATAACTTGCTCGAGTTGAGTGCTGAGCAGTGAGATCACAGCTCTCTGTTTAATAATAGTGGTTTAATTCCAGGCAGAAACCAGGTGGACTCGTTTCTGGATCAGCACAAAGGAGCAGGAATCCAGCACATCGGGCTCTACACTGAAGATATTATGAGCACGGCTCAAACAATACATCGGGCCGGAGTCCAGTTCTTCTCTCCTCCACCTGCATACTACACTGAGGTCTGACGGTCAGGAATACTGCGCTGTGCACATGGGTTCAGTCCAGAACAACACATCCACACAGTGCAGTCTGAGAGTCACAGTAAAAATCAGAAAAATCCACTCCTAAAATTGAACTTAATCCATCAGTACTCAGATAATCTAATGCCCTGGGGCATATTCTTTGTACATCGCTTAATACATCTGAGATGATTTTACAGATGCCAGATCTTCTAATCGTGATAACTGAACTCTGGCTAATTTGGTTCTTCAAACAAATTAGCAGATTGGATTAAAATATCTGGATTAAGTTGTCTAAGATTACTGCGTGTTCTTGTGTTCCATGAAAAGGGCAGATGTATCGATACACGAAACCACGATCAGCAATGTAGCGATTGGCTGGAGTCAAGACGGCAACTTAATGACATCATAGAATGAGAAAAGACACCTGACGAAAAACTTGACGAATTTCTAGACATTTATAAGGAAACAGCCAAGCGAATAAATGACAGAAGAACAACATAAATGTTATAATAGATAAATGAAATGTGCACTATTTTTCTTTTTTTTTACATGATTACCCAATTATTTAGACTATATTCACAATTTCTAGTATTTGTACAGGCGATTTTTTATTTCAATGTTGTAATTAGCAACTAATTTACCTTTAAAGCATATTTGACAGCATTAATTAAAGTTTCTTAAGGGTCAAGATCAAGTTTTCTGCATCTCCTGCGCTTCATCAAGCCACTCCCATAATATCTCGCGGTTCAAATGCACAAATGCATGTATGGAATAGACATCTGTACATCATGTGTGTAAGACTCCAATAAAAATTATTACGTAATTATTAAAATAAATTATTATTTGCAAATTTATTTTGAAATCATATTGTCCATGGTTTACATTAGGGTACTCTTGTGGGAAAGTAGCAGTGGCTGGGACAGACTTTAAGCATCACCTCCGCTTAAAAAGATGCAATCTAATCCTGTTTACATGAAATAAGCCTGCTCCCGAGCAGGTTTGAGCTTATGGACCTGTTGCTATGACAGCAAGTCCAGGATCAGCGTCGAAGAACCGAACAATCCAAGATCATGCCAAATCGCCATCAGTCAAATCCAGCTAAGTGAGTTAGCGACATACGAAGAATATGCCCCTGCACCAGTACAGTGGTCAATCATGGAGGTGTTGTTTTGTTGTTGCTTTGCATGTGTCTCCTTCTTCTGTCCATTTTTCTACAGTGTCCGCCGATGTCTTCATCTCAACACATCGCCGAACAAAGGGGGGAATATGTAGGAACCATGGACGAACCAGACAAATGAATCATTCAGGTGATTCTTTCAAAACATAATTCTAATTCAGAATCAAGGTTTCGGCTCCAACTCATCTGTCACGATCACCGTCAGTTCCTGTCACTTCCCGGACTCCAATTCCCATCATCCCCCTCAGCCAGTCACATGCTCACACTCCACACCAATCACCTATCACCACATACAGCTTTGCACATCACTTGGACTATAAAGGACTGTCACACACACCACCTCACCGCAAAGTCTTGTTTACCTTGTGTGCAATTCCGAGCGTTTATATCCTGTCTGCCTGTAGTTACCGTTCCTGTCTGTTACCCATTATTGACCCGTTGCTGCCTGTCCTGACCCTTGCCTTGTCTGCTGTTCTGTGAATGATATCTGCCTGTCCTGATCTTTGCCTGTTTCCTGACTACGACTCTGCCTGTCCCTTGCTGTTCCTGTTTGCCCCTGATCGACCCAGCCTGTACGACTATGCTCACTTTAAATAAAAGCTTGCAAATGGATCTCTGCCTGAGTCCCGATTTGTTACACATCTGCAGAAAAAACCAATGCTGATTACTTTTTACGACATCCATGTTTCCTGACAGAAGGAGAAGTGATGAACTCAGCCATTTGCGACACCAAATGGACACCCAAGAATATAAAGATTCTTTGATCACCAGATCAAAGAAACAGAGAGACAATGCAGACCTTTTGTTTCCTTACTTCACGGAAAAGCCAACGGAGACTGTTCTACAAATAAAACTGCATCAAAATTGTTCCAAACTATTTTAAAATGGACTTATCAAACATCTTTTAACTACATACATTTTGCATTATGTGTTCACAAATAGTACCTGTAACCAGTTATGCTTTAGAACACTCACAATTCATGTAAATGTGTTAGCTCTTGACTGAATGACTGAAAGTATACCTTATTTGGACTTAGAATTAGAATTTAGAATTTAATTCTTTTCATCTTTCCTAAATTATGGCTTGAATGAAATCTGTTTAAAATGTATCATATTCCATTTAATAGAAATTATGTTAAAATGGCACTCTGCTAAAGCAGACACGGGAAGTAACACCCTATGTTTTATTGGAGGCAGAGAAAAGCCCTTTTGAAACAGGACGATATCTGATTGGCCAAAACTCCTCTGAGGTGTGACAAACGACTAAGTTTAAATTGTCATATTGCAAGATAGTGAACGGGTCAGTCAAAAAGAACCAAGACAGAGACAAGTACCAAGAACCATGGAGTAACAAGAAGAACAGACAAGCAGCTCATTCAAGCCATCCAATCTTCAATCACTTTCTTTTTCTTTTACTTAATTTCTTTTCCGCTGAAAGTCTCGTTCTAAGTTTTTCCGCAAAGTTCAACCAACGACTTCTGCTGCCTCAGCTTTAACTCCAGCGACAAAGAGACTTCCTTTCATTGTTCCACATGGACCTTTAAGACCCTGCGACAAATCATCGACTTGGAAAACCCTTTTCTGCACGCCGACGAGGGAAATTCACATTTAAAGTCGACTAAAGCAAGTACCCCAGATTAAAACTGAACTGGTGCATTTAAATGAATGATTAATGGTTCGTTCAGGTCTTTGAATTGCATTTGTTACAGATACCGGCTGGCACCACGTAAACAGCATATATGCTCTTTTTGGAAACAGGAGAAATAAATGAGACAGGGTAAACCCTGCGTCCGTTTTTCATGTCGCTCAGCAGAAAGAGAGAAAACCGCAAAGTGTACCAAACTGACGTAAAGCCCCCTGGAGCACAATAAGCGCCACACTACCCCCTGCTGGTGAACTCCACAATTACTCCTGACCTCTATATAACATATTTTAGTGAAAGGATGGTGGAACCAGGTTCATTACCCCTGAACAAATATTAAAAACATTAATTATAAAATTACAGAAACTACCACAAATGTGATAAAACTTTAGTGGGCATCACACGCTCCCTGACAGAGAAGAATGGCTCCTGACATTTCCAAAAATCTTTATCTCAAAACCATTTAACTTTTTCAATTCTTAACCCTCTGGAGTCTGAGGCTGATTTGGGGCCTGGAGAAGTTTTGACATGCTCTGACATTTGTGCTTTTTTCAGTTGTTCATAAACATATAAATGACAAAAGTGTCATTACACTGTATTCAGCACAAACTAGGCTACAATAATATGTGAGGAACATGTATGTACATGTTTGTGTTTTTGAAGGAATAATGTTTATGCGTGGTTACTGAAAAAACAAAAAACTTAAGTCACTGAAATAAGGCCAAAATAAGTATATTAAATCTGTGTTCACAAGACTTCTGGGTATTGGAGGTTGTAGACTAGAGTTTTTGCTTCAAAAATATGTAAAAATTATGCTGCCTACTCCTTCATATAAAACAATATATTGATTTAGTTTTTGTAAGACACTTTTTGCCAAGAAACACAGTATGCATGGAGGCGTGAATCACCACTGAAAAATGGGCCATTCTCACCTGAGAAGACAAAAGAATTGGATAGTAATGAGCTGAAATGACTTGCATATTAATGAGGCATTTCAGTCAGGTAGGCTGTGAAAAAAACCTTCTGTGATGTCTCAAGCTCATCATGATATATGAAACATACAGAAAAATATTATTACAATATAAAGTAATGGTTTTATATTATACTTTAAAATATAATGTATTTCTGTGATGCAAAGAGTCTGAATATAGGCTTTTAGTTTAAAAGCATGCACATTTGGAGAAATATTGGATTCTCATATGCTTATGTCAATTTTCTATACAGAGAAGTTATATTTATTTAATATTCATTGTCATTACTATGAGCGCTGGTGTTTTCAATTCATCCTTGAAGTCGGAGGGCGCTCTCTGTGCATTTTTAGTCCACAAATTCATCTAAAAGAAGAAGAGGCTATTCCATGAATGGAGTTTCCAATTCATACTGCAGCCGGAGGGCGCTAAAGAAACAAAAACTCATCTAAAATTCATCTGTAGAAGAAAAGAAAACAGGAACTAACTGCATGTCTTCTAGAGCTCCCTAACCATGACTTTTACATCCAGATAAACACTTTTCAAGACAATAAATACACGATTGAGACGATGAATGCATGTATTGCCTCTGAATTTGCGTCTGAATAGCGCTGGCTCTGTGGGCGTGGCCGCATTAGCAGATAATGAGCTGAATCACGGACTTCTGACATGGCTCTCTTTTCATACAGATTACATAAACACAGAAGGTTTGTTTTCGATTTGACTTAAATGATTTAAAACCTGACATCTTAATGTTTTTTTAGACATAAGTTTAACTTTTCTGTGATTAGTATTCACTAAGTTACAGTTCATTTTCTGAGAACTATCAGATTGGACTTCGTTCAGAGGGAGAGGAGAAATCACGCATCATGTTAGTTTTCTTTATTTTACAAAAAGCACAACATTGTGTTTTTACTCTGAGTGTATACAAATAAAACAAGATATTCTATAGTTTCAATTGATATATTACTTATGTCTCTATGACAAAAAATGACGGAGTATTTTAAGTCTGTTTTGCTGCAATGTGAAAAAAAACCTGCAAAACGCGCCGGCGCGTTTTCAGACCTCAGAGTGTTAACCTTGATTCTCAAATCTCTATTCAACAAACAAGCATGGTAGGTGGAATGTATGAGGCGTGCTTGGTAAGGGTATGGCATGTATGGTGTCTGGGAGTAAAGGAGTGGGTGTGAATATGGCATACAAAGAGGCAGGCTGTATGGAAAGAGTGAGTGTGCAGGTGTAGTGTGATGAGATGCTTCTATGACAGGTATATAGGGTACTGTGTATCCGGTCACTGAGTTAACTGTGGCGTGTGTCTGGACTGATGGCTCACCTAATGACTCATATGTGAGAAAATGTCGTGGCTTTTTCTCACGAACGGACCTTCTAACATCTGACTGAGTGTGCTCTATAGGAGGGGTCAAAGGTCGAGCTTTTGAGTCAGAGTCTTGGTGCCCATTGTTTTCCTCCCCTTCCACAGGTCCAGTGGGTAAAGGTAGGTTTTCATCAGCATGGTGTCTCCTCTCAGCAGGATTTGGTAAGTGTTCAGGTACAGTATGACTTTCTCTCCTTACAGGTGCTGGTTCTGACCCCTGAATCTCTGGATACCTGGTGAGTTGCTCCTGGTAGGTAACAGGTCTTTCCTCTATCCTTTCGGTCGGTCTCCTTAACCAGTATCCCGAGCCAGAATCATCCTCTGAATCATTTTCACTGTCATCACTCGTGTCTGCTTGTCTTTGAGTGTCTGTCATTCTCTCTTGGTTTTGTCTGTTGTGTGTTTTCTTCTCAGGAATAGATCTGGTGTCAGGGGGAGTGATCTCGACAGGTAAGTTGTTCACCAGCAAAAGGAGATTATGGTGCAGTGTCCTGCTTTTCTGTTTGTCTCCAGTTTCAGGGCAGACAACATACACTGGGTTCTCAGCAAGTTGACGTTCGACTATGTATATAGTCTTCTCCCAATATGCCCTTAATTTTCCAGGCCCTCCATGTTCACTGAGGTTCCGGACCAGCACTGTGTGTGTCTGCATTCACATTTGATTTTCCAGGCCTATACCTGATGTTGAACTGGAAATCTGAGAGTTCTCCCACCCACCGATGACCAACAGCGTTGAGTTTTGCTGTACTCATGATGTAGGTCAGAGGGTTGTTGTCCGTGTACACAGTGAAATGGGGAGCGTAGTACAGGTAATCCCCGAACTTTTCACACACAGCCCATTTCAATGCGAGGAACTCCAGTTCTCCACTGTGCAGGTGATAGTTACGTTCAGCAGTTGTCAAAGTCCTCGAGCCATAGCCAATGACTCTCAGCTTTCCATTCTGGCGCTGATAGAGGACAGCCCCCAGGCCCTGGTCAGAGGCGACTGTATGCAGCGTGAAAGGTAGGCTGAAATCAGGATACGCTAAGACAGGGGGGGTTATAAGGAGAGTGACCAGTTGCTCTAAAGCTTCCTGATGTTGAGTGGTCCAGTCAACAGGCTGTCGGGAATGCAGCTGTGGCGTTTGGTGGTTTTCCCACATGTTGGAGTCTGGGGTTTCCCTGATTTAGTTTGGAGAAGCTCATAGATTGGCTTTGCGATCCTGGAAAAATCCTGGATGTAGGAGCAATAATATCCCAAAAAGCCGGTCAGTTTCCTTACTTCACCAACTGTCTGTGGTGTCTTGCTTGTCAAGGTTTTGACTGCTTCAAGGTCCCATGGGTCTATCTTGACACCATCAGCTGACACAAGGCACCCCCCATACCTGACTTCTTGTCTGAAGAGCTCACACTTTTCAGGTCTCAGTTTTACTCCATCCTGTTGAAGAGCCTGGAGCACTTTGCGGAGGGCCTCCACATGTTCATTGAATGTTCTCGCGTAACAGAGCACGTCATCCAGATAAGGGATGCAGCATTCATCCCTGAGGGTGCCTAGCACCTCCTCCATGCTCCACTGAAATGCTGCTGGGGCATTTGAGAGTCCGAATGGGATACGGACCCATTCATAGAGGGTCCATGGGGTGACGAAGGCAGTCAGGTGTCGTGAACCCTCGGCAATGAAACCCTGATGGTATGCCTTTCCCTGGTCCAGGATGCTAAACCAGGTGTAGCCCCCCAGTGTGTCTGTCAGGTCTTGTATTCTGGGTAATGGATGTTGATAAGGCACAGTTTTTTGGTTCAGGAGGCGATAATCAATACAAAGACGTAGGCTGCCATCCTTCTTCCTAACACAGACAACTGGGGCAGCATATGGGGACTTGGATTTAACAATCCAGCCTCTCATCACCAGCTCCTGCACATACTCCTTTACCTCCTTAAACAGTGGCTTCGGGACTGCTGAGTATGCTCTCTGTACAGGGATTTCATCTATGAGGGTAATCGACATTTGTAAGCTTGGTATGCATCCAATATCATCACGGTCACGTGCGAAAGCCCCAGCTTCTTCACACAGCATTTTGTTGACTTTTTCCCTTTGTTTATCATCAAGGTGACTGAGATCGATGGGAGGTTGCCATGACGATGGACGGGCGTCAACAGGTGTTGATACAGCACTGTTAACAGTCACTGTGGGCTTGGGTACTTCAGGTGAGTCTGTGGCAATCACTTTTTCAACACAGTGGATGCCGCCCAGTGCTGTCTTTCTTGGCAGAGTTACTGCATGTTAAGTGTTGTTACCCACAGGTACAGCTACATAAGGTTTTCTTGGATTTTGTACCTCCAACAGACCTTCACCCACGTCCAGTTCTGTCAACTGCACATTGTTGTCATCAAGCTCAAATAGGAAGACTGCGTCAGCTATACTCATGTGGGGTGGGACTTGGCACTTGACCCAGGCTACCTGACCTGCTGGGAACCATGTCCTGTCTGCCCGTCCATAGGTGCCCGCACTGCACAGAGGGTTTGCTGGCTTGGATGAAGCTCACCATTAGCTCTGCCTTCTCTGCTGGTATACACAAGGCATTACAGAGTAGGACGACGAGGGTTGAAATTAGCTTTTCAGGTCGTTCTTGTATCATCTCTTTCAGCACGTTGAAACCCAACAGTGGTCTCTCCAGAGCAAGACTGCTGACAAGAAAAGGCACAGTGATTGACAGATTAGGGTCCCCATTCCCCATCAAATTGACTGTAAGGGCAGGGAGGACGTCACCGTTCACTGCATACACCCTTAACTCGTCTTCGTCACCTATAATGTCACTGAGTGGCCTAACAGGAGTGTCAGTGTAACAAGGTTCGTAGATATTAGGAAGGAAGACAACAAGGGTCGGCTGTGACTACTGGCTGCTTTATTTATAAATTCAACAAAAAGGTGTGCAAACAGGCACAAAACAATCTTCAACATAAACAGTGGGAATTCACTCCGTCAGCTCCAGTCAGTCTTTGGGAGTGTGGCAGCCAGTAGTCCTTCTCTCTCTCACTCACTCCTGTTTCTCCTGGCGTTAAATCCTCTCTCCACACCAATTACTGTAACAAGAGACAGGTGTTTGTTATTTGCGCTTAACCCGCTCATCCACCGCGCATCTCCTGACGCTCTCCCCTGCTGCAGCGTTCGCTGAACCACGCCCCCCTTGCAACATACCCCCACCGCCCGACTCAGGCCGGGGAGCCATCCGGCCTGCATCCCCCCCCCCATTTCTGGAGAGGAAATCGGCCACAGCCATCTGAACACCCGGCCTGTGGACCACCTTGAACTTAAAAGGCTGTAAAGCTAGATACCAACGAGTGGTCCGGTTGGTATCCTTCATGCGGTGGAGCCACTGCAGAGGAGCGTGGTCCAAACAGAGGGTGAATTCCCGTAAAAGTGAAAAGGTAGTCGGTGCCCCAAACAGCCCGAACGGAAGTGTAACAAATTGGTGTAATCCAAACGGCGTCGTGAAAGCTGTTTTTTCTCGGGATAATGGAGATAAGGGGATCTGCCAATAACCCTTTGTTAAGTCCAATGTCGAATAAAAACGAGCCGTACCCAGCCGGTCAAGCAATTCGTCAACCCGTGGCATTGGATATGCGTCGAATTTCGACGCAGCATTCACCTTGCGAAAATCCACACAGAACCGAACTGAGCCGTCCATTTTGGGAACCAAAACTATCGGGCTCGCCCAGTTACTGTTGGATTCTTCTATTACCCCCATTTCAAGCATCGCCTCTAATTCTTCCTGAACTACTTTTTTATTGTGTTCAGGCAAGCGATATGGCCGGCTGCGAACCACCACGCCCGGCTCTGTCTCGATATGGTGCTGAATGAGGTTTGTACAGCCAGGTAGGGGAGAAAACACGTCAGCAAACTCTGCTTGTATTTTAGTTAAATCGAGCTGTGAGGGCGAGAGATGATCTCCCCCTGGGGCCAGTGCGAAGGATTGTTTTTTATATATTCGCTTCTGGCCCGAGATCATCTTCTCCGCTAATCACCGTCGCCAGCATCACTGATTCTCCGTCATTCCATTTTTTCAGGAGATTGAGGTGAAAAATTTGACATGCTCCTCTCCTATCTGAGCGTATTACCTCATAATCGAGCTCTCCAACTTGCCGTGTGACCTCAAACGGTCCTTGCCACTTTGCAAGTAATTTTAAACTTGACGTTGGGAGTAATACAAGCACTTTATCTCCCGGTGCAAATTTACGCAGATTGGTCCCCCTGTTATACAGCCGGCTCTGTTTGTCCTGGGCCTGCAACAAATTCTCCATAGATAGCCGCCCCAACATGTGGAGTTTTGTTCTCAGGTCCAGCACATATTGAATTTCGTTTTTAGATTGAGAAGGTCCGTCCTCCCAAGCCTCCCTTATGACGTCTAACACCCCTCTGGGCTGACGACCATAGAGAAGCTCGAAGGGGGAAAACCCCGTGGAGGCTTGCGGGACCTCTCGCACAGCGAACAACAGGGGTTCCAACCATCTATCCCAATTTTTGGCGTCTTCCTGAACGAATTTACGAATCATTGTCTTAAGCGTCCGATTAAAACGTTCGACCAGCCCGTCCGTTTGTGGGTGAAAGACGCTGGCCCGAATCGATTTAATGCCCAATAATTCATAAAGTTTGGGTAACGTCCGTGACATAAACGCTGTGCCCTGATCAGTGAGGATTTCCTTAGGAATCCCCACTTGGGAGATTAAAGAAAACAGTGCGTCAGCAACACTCTTAGCGGAAATGTTGCGGAGAGCCACTGCTTCTGGATATCGTGTTGCATAATCCACAATGACCAATGCAAAACGATG
This sequence comes from Megalobrama amblycephala, assembly GCF_018812025.1. Classification (NCBI taxonomy): domain Eukaryota; kingdom Metazoa; phylum Chordata; class Actinopteri; order Cypriniformes; family Xenocyprididae; genus Megalobrama; species Megalobrama amblycephala. Next base: position 32,426,418 of record NC_063063.1, read on the forward strand.
TCCTCGTGCTGATCACTCTAATGGCCCGATGAGGTCCATGCTAATTCTTTCGAAGGGGACCTGCATTAATGGGAGTGGGCGCAAAGGCGCTTTTGGGGTGGCCAGTGGGTTTACCAATTGACATTCACGACAAGCCGTGCACCACCTGCGCACATTCTCCTGAATGCCCGGCCAAAAAAATCGGGTCATGAGGCAATTTAGTGTTGTCGCCTGTCCTAAATGACCAGCCATTGGATTAGAATGAGCCGCCTGAAAAAGCATTTCCCGGCGGCCTCTGGGAACTAATAACTGGGTTGTATCTTCTTTTTTCTGAGCGTCTTGGGTCACTCGATACAACCTATTTTTAATAATTGCAAAATATGGATAGGTAAGCGGTTGTCCAGGATGGAGAGGCTGGCCGTCGATGGTACTGACCTGTTCAAACGCACGTTTTAGCGTCTCATCCTGAGACTGCTCCAGGGGAAAATCATTGCGCTCCGAGAGAATCAGTCTCTCGATTTCTCTCTGTTCCCCCGAGGCAGCACCCAGTGGTCCCGGTTCAGTCTCTCCCGCCTGCACACTCGCGTTCCCCTCCGGTGCATTTTTCTCCCAAGAGGCATCCGTACATAAAGCCCCAATAATTCTGTGAATGCTGGCCAATTGGTCCCCAAAATTAACAGATGCCGGAGGTGCGGATTAACTGCCACCTCCACACTATGCTTTTGACCCCGAAATTGGATAATGACTGGCACAATAGGATATTCTACCACATCCCCGTGCACACACCGCACCTTAACCACGCGGCTATTATCCAATGCCCCAGATTGTATCAAGCTTTGATGGATCGAGGTTTGGTTACATCCTGAATCCACCAATGCCTGATAGGTACCCCCCTTAATACTCACAGGTATTTGGTACCACCCAGCCTGACCGGGGGCAGCCTGCGGGACATCCGGGACCCGGACCATTGTCCCCACCTCCATAACAGGGCACCTGTCCACAAAATGCACCGGGTCCCTGCAACGCCAGCAGGCCAGCCCAGACCTCCCCGCCGCTCCAGTGGCAGAGAGAGGGTTAAGCGGCTGACGTGGAGAGAGCAGAGAAACAGGAGCGGGGTCCAACCCGGCCAGTGGTAATCGCCCCCCTGGGCGGGACTCGAGGCGGCGAGTACGAATTCTGGTTATTCCCGCCCCGCCCTCGGGTGGAAGGGACCTAGGTAGAGGGACAGGTCGAGAGAGAGAAGGAGGTGGGAGAGAAGGAGGTGGGAGAGAAGGAGAGAGAGAAGCAGATGGGAGAGGTTTGCCGACCCCTGGGCACGCCACCATGTGGTCCTCTGCGAGATGGATGGCCGACTCCAGCGACGTGGGGCGGTGGCACTGGACCCACTCGGCCGTTCTTCTGGGAAGCCGAGTGATAAACTGCTCCAGTACCACACGATCAATGATGCTCTCCACGTCTCTTCCATCGGCCAGCAACCATTTGGAACCGCTGGCGATGTTGTTCGGGGCTCCGGCCGACCCGCTGGATGATGGCCCTTTTGAGATCGTTGAAATCCAGGAGGTTCTGCACCGGAAGCTGCTGCACCGCTACCTGGGACTCCCCGGAGAGCAGTGGGACCAGGCGCATTGGCCACTGGTCCCGCGTCCATCCACAGATCCCTGCCGTCGTCTCGAATAGATCCAGAAATGCCTCCGGGTCGTCCTCAGGCCCCATTTTGTTGAGAGGGAGGTGGGCGGGCGCAGCTTGTTGGACCGGGCTTCCGGCCGAACCTCCCGGTCAATCCAGCTCCAGAACGTCTCGCGGTCATCCTGCTGGACTCGGAGGACGGCCTGGAACAACTTCTCTTGATCCTGACGCAAGTCCAGTAGGGCCTGGTGTTGTTCTCGCTGCATGACCGCGAGAGATGTAATTAGCTCCACAAATGGTGCAGTAGCAGAGGGCGTCTGCATGGCGGCGGCTTCCGTCTTCTTTCCCGGGTTTCAGCACCAGTGTAACAAGGTTCGTAGATATTAGGAAGGAAGACGACAAGGGTCGGCTGTGACTACTGGCTGCTTTATTTATAAATTCAACAAAAAGGTGTGCAAACAGGCACAAAACAATCTTCAACATAAACAGTGGGAATTCACTCCGTCAGCTCCAGTCAGTCTTTGGGAGTGTGGCAGCCAGTAGTCTTTCTCTCTCTCACTCACTCCTGTTTCTCCTGGCGTTAAATCCTCTCTCCACGGCAATTACTGTAACAAGAGACAGGTGTTTGTTATTTGCGCTTAACCCGCTCATCCACCGCGCGTCTCCTGACGCTCTCCCCCGCTGCAGCGTTCGCTGAACCACGCCCCCCTTGCCACAGTCAGGTAGATATTTACTTTTCCAGTCTTTATCAGTCATACTGACTTGATCCCCAGTGTCTAGCAGAGCACTGACTGCTAATCCATTTAGGTTACAATGGGTGAGAGCTCTCCTTCCAATGAGTTTGGCTAGACGTTCCCTTTTGCTGTGAGGTAAGTCATAAGTGAATGGATTGGTTGTCTTGTTTGGTTGTTTCCGTCTCTTTTCCATTATTTTATCTTTTTTCAGTCTTCCAATTCCAGGTTGACCAGTATGACAAGTGTCAGGTTGGGACGATCGCTGAGACCCCGTCACTGTTTGTCCCTCGGCAGGGACCGGCTCCAGTTTCCCTGACGTGTTGGTCTCTTTAGACAGCCCACTGCCTGGTGGCCTTCTTCACCACAATGGAAACAGTGAGGGCAGTTGGGACGATTTTGCTCCACACACTTGTCACAGCCATATGGTTTCTCTCTCCTGCGGTCTCATCTACCTTTCCCATTGTGGTTGAACTGTCCTGCCACCTGTGTCTGCATTGACTGTCTCATGAGCTCAACTGTACTTGTAAGCTGTTCAAGTTTTTCCGTTAACTGCTGGATCACATCTTTTTTTGGCGTTTTCTCCTTTACACTAGGACACTGGGCAGCATTGACTTCAGACTGAGCACTGTGCACATTTGTTAGTCTTTGGCGGGTGGCGGGAACTAGCCTTCGCTGCCTTTCACTTTCATCACACATCACTTTCTTCATTTGTTTTAAGATTGCCACATCTGATTCTCTGGTTTCCACAAGCAATGGCTTCAGCTCTCTGCGAACATCATCATGTTTATGACCTAGGCCTTGATACACGGTGTGGAGAAACACATCCTGCACTGTGCTTGCACTGTACTTGACAACTGTGTCAGCATGTTTGGAGGCCAGCATGATCTTCTGCTTAAGTCCTATAACTCTGTATAGGAACTGTTGGGGTGTCTCAGTGTCTTTTTGTTTGGTGCACATCAGTTCCTGGAACAGCTCTGTGTTACTTTGCTCACCCAGGTGGGAGTGGAGGAAGGCTTTTAGCTCTTCTACAGTCAGATCATCCTTATTCATCAACATGTCTTTAAAAGTTCCTGGTGCTTCTAAAATTTAATGTCTTAAACTGTGATCTTAAACTTACCGTGCTCTAATAAGTGTTTTCACGATTGTTGGATATTCATATCCGCTACAAGAGCTTATTACGGCTCGAGCAAATGAATGCTGGACGACTCAGTTGCTCGGTCGTAAACTTACAACTCTTTATAATTCCCTATAAATTATTTCATTTGAGCTCATTTTAGGGTGTTTTCCTAGGGTGTGTTTTCCCTACAACAGCATGATGTTTCCTAAGAAAATCCCACCCAAGGATAACTGGCTGTGTTGCATTCCTAACCGCCTGAACATCATGTGAGAACACTTCCTCACCAAGCCTAATAGTAATGAGTAACATACCAAGAGTATCAAGTCACTGTCACCAGTCACTGATTTTGCCAAGAGAAAGGATTTCTGAATTGGCTTTTTTGTTAGCGAGGGAATTGACATTCTCAGTGTTTTGCTGATCAAATATATTTCTGAACCACCGTCTACAAATGCTTGTACAGCAATGTTCTCAACGATAGCAAAAACATAAGGTGTGGGAATGACAGGTGTTACCAGTTAAATTTGTTTGGGCCTGCTCATAGACTCAGCAGATACCTGGCCTGTAGTACCTGCTACCAGCCATTTCCCTGAAGTTCAGCATCCTCGTCGACGAAACTGACATGATGATCACCAGATGAGGGTGGATGGTCAGTAGACGATCGTAGGCCATATCTCTCACCAGAGAACCTGATGGAGGGCCATTCTGTTGTACGACGATCCTGATGATGAGAGGCATGATGTAGGCCATGATCTCGATGATCAGAAGTTGGGCTGACATAGAATCGCGATGATGTAGAGTGGGGCCAACATGTTGGTTACGATGATAAGAAGAATGGCTGGCATGTTGAGCAGCATAATGTGGAGGCAGGTTGGCATGACGATCTCGATGAGGTGGACTGATGTGATGATCTCGATGTGGAGAAGCGCTGATGTGATGATCTCGATGATGTGGCGATGGGCTGACATGACGGTCTCGATAATGCGTAGATGGGCTGACATGACGATCTCAATAATGTGAAAATGGGCTGACATGACGATCTTGATAATGTGGAGATGGGCTGTCGTGATGATCTCGATGTGGAGACGGTGCAGGTGATGATGGGTATCTCCTCGGAGATGAGAGTGGAGAGTAGCGATGCTTGTCTCTACCATGTTCTGGTGAGTAGCCTCTACATAAATTAACTATATATAGTTAATTTCCCAACTAACATATATATAACTCTGCATAAGACACATGAAAATACATGAAAACATTACTAAATCAATTATTAGTGTCTTCACATCCACATCAAAATTTCTTTTTCTTTCTTTTCCCTTTTTAAATAAAAGCATGAATTAACAAACTAAAATAATTAAATTAATAATGAATTAAACTGTAACTAAAATAAAATAATGAATTTAAGGTTACAGCAGCATGAAATGTGAATTATCACTATCGATTTTCTAAATGCATGTTATTGATTTTATTGTGATCGCTTCATCCATGCATACATTTATTTTTTATTAATGCAAAAAATACAAGTTTATAATAAACAATTTGTGTATAATACACAAAATTTAACAACACAGTCAACAGAATACAGAGAAAAAAATGAGTTAATACTATGACAGAAAAAATATAAGAAAGTGTTTTGCAGATCAAATGTGTTGATCTTAACACGTTTAAAATTACTATTTATTATTCTCAGGTTAGGTAAAGTAAAGCCGAGTTCAGACTGCACAATTTTAGACCCGATTTTGGCTCGCCGACAGGTTTTGAGAAATCGCCGACAAATGCCCGAAATCACAGGCAAATCGGTGCTCGTTCACGTGAGTGACAATCACACAGTGTGAATGAGCAAAGACGCGATCTGAGAGAATCGCCGACGAGTCGCCGACACCTGTGAGATATTTGGCATGCTAAATATCTGGACCTGTCGGCGATTCAAAATCCTGCTGTGTGAAAAGTGTTCTGACTGAAAACTACATCGGCGATGACCGACAGCCAATGAGAGAGCAAGATACAGAGCAACGTGGAGTCCGGGGAGGAGTTATAGACCACAATATCAGCAAGCATGGCTTCATTCACATAAACATTACAATTCTATCAAACAGAACCACAGCACAAACATTTGCTTGACCATCCGCAACAGCAGCACATTGAAAAGTTATTTATTTACCTCCAACTCTCGTTGCAGAAGACACAATCCACAGTCTCCTCAACCATTTCCTCCTCCATATTCTTCTTTTCTTTTTCTTGTTTTCGCTGCAAATCAGCGCACAGGCAATTCGTATTGCAAGCTTCTTGCGGGCTACTATTTTTAATAAAAATAATAATAACTCCGGTCTTGCACGCGTGATATCGCATTGTTTCCTTGTCACATCTCACTTGTGTTTGGTTGTGAAACGTAGTTTGCATGCCAGACAGAGTTGTCGGCGATTCTTCCTATTGTAAAGTCATGCAGTGTGAAACCTTCTATCGCCGATCCATCGTACAGTATGAACACAGCAGCGACTGAATGCAGGCCAAGATAGTCATGCAGTGTGAAAAGAACAGTGACCCGACTACTTTGAAAATCGTGCAGTCTGAACTCAGCTTAAGGAGAGTCTGGTCTAAATTATAAGCATTAAAAATGCCAACAGTTTGGTCAGAAAATTTTATGCAAGAAATACAGTCATTTTTAAACAAAAGTTGAGTTAAATAAAACTACTCATCCATTTTCAACCCAACATGGGTTGTATTTATCCCAGTATTTATTAGAGTGTATGTTCTAATCTTCTTGATTGGCATAAGATCATTTTCCCACAATCCAAGATCCTTTTCAAGGCCTGGCAAGTGAAAGCCTCTTCAGGTCCTTGAACATACACACACACACACACACACACACACACATTAACACACACACTTCTGTTTGCTGGCAGACCAGTTTCGCTCAACATAAATATAATAATTACTGCACATCACTTCCCAAGGCATTTCTTGAAGATTGCTTTGTTGTCGGTGAACTTACATTTGTGGTCTATTCCTCGATGACCCGGATATAAAATTTGTAAAGAGGATAAATTAATTTTGAATGTTTTTTTGACCTGCACAGACTGTGGCGAATGTTGGTCTTAAACTCCGCCCCTTTCTTACAATCCACTTTATGCTCGCATTCAGATCTGCCTCCATTTTTGAGTGCCACGCCCACATCTCAACATCCAGTCAACAACGTATGAACTTTTTTGGGGGGGAGGGGGGAATAATACATTTCAGTTGGACTTAGATCTGACGCTATCGTGACCAAAGTTCCTTTAAGACAGTCATTTCACTCGGCGGCAATCTTTGAAGCACCTCTCGGGCATGCAATTGCAGCTCCTATCTCTTTGAATTGTCAGGTGAGCCTGGAAGACCCAGAGGCGTAAGGAGTTTGTAAACAGTTTATTAGAGTTCCAAAAAATAAACAGAAACAGACTGCCAGACGTGAAGAAGCAGGCACGTTGCAGCTGTAGATCAAATTGAAATAAACTGCGGTCTCCCGAGTCACAAGTCCTCGACAGCAGTCCCACTGGAGTGAAGTGCGAGCTGATGGAAACAGTCCATGCTGGCTGAAAGAAATGACCACGCCAGATGACAGGCTCACAGTTCAGCAGAACCGACAGCAGGAAACAAGCTCGGATCTCCGGACTGGGGCTGAAACTCAGACTCAGTAAACTGACTGCTAAGACACACACGAATAAGGTTTAGCGAGACAACAAGGAGCACGTAATACTCACAAACCTCAATTCCCGGACACAGACAAGGACGAAGAACAGGGAGAAGAAGGCAGCGCAATCAGCGCGAAGACACAGAACAGGTGCGTGCACAGGAGTGTGCGCGTCAGAGGTAAGGGGAAACAGCTGAGACCAATGAAAGATGAAAGAAAGGAGGGATAAAAAGCACCTAAAACAAGAGTAATCAAACCTGGCTCATGACAGTACCCCTCCCCGAGGAGCGCCACCTGGCGCTCCCAAGGAAGAGGACTGGCGACAGCGAAGGAAATCATCGATGAGTGAGCGGTCCAGGATGTCCCGAGCTGGAATCCAACTCCTCTCCTCAGGACCATAGCCCTCCCAATCGGCGAGATACTGGTAACCCTGACCCCAACAGCGCATGTCCAGCAGCTTCCTGACCCTGTATATAGGAGAACTCTCAACAAGTTTGGGACAGCGGGCAGGGCGGGCGGGAGTGCAAACGACCAGCTTAATACACAAGACATGGAAGACCGGATGGACGCGCCTCAAGTTAGGAGGCAATTTGAGCTTGATGGCTACAGGACTAAGGATCTTGATAATTGAAAAGGGCCCAATAAAGCATGGTGCCAGTTTACGCGATTCGGTTCGAAGTGGTGGATAACCATACTTTCTGTCCACAAACATATCTAGGCGCTTTAACGCGACGACGATTGGCCGCACGACGGGTACATTCTCTATTTTGACATAAGGCAGATCTCACCGCTCTCCATGTGCGTAGACAACTACGGATAAATTCTTGGACTGAGGGAACTGATGTCTCAGTCTCCTGGGAGGGAAACAGAGGAGGCTGATACTCTAAAGAAGACTGAAACGGAGATAGACGGGTAGCCGACGAGGGAAAGGAATTATGGGCGTACTCGACCCAGGGGAGTTGCTCGCACCACGACGCTGGGTTTCGAAAGGCCTAAGTACAAAGCATGCGTCCTAAAATCTGGTTAGTACGCTCTGCTTGACCATTCGTCTGGGGATGAAAACCTGAGGATAAGCTGGCTGTCGCCCCAATTAACCGACAAAACTCTTTCCAGAATTGTGAAGCAAATTGGAGACCTCTGTCCGAAACGATGTCAATAGGGAGTCCATGCAAACGAAAAACATTCTCAACAATAATCTGCACGGTCTCCTTGGCGGATGGGAGTTTACTAAGTGGTACGAAATGGGCTGCTTTAGAAAAGCAATCGACTATAGTCAGGATGACAGTGTTACCGTTAGAAGCAGGGAGACCAGTAACGAAGTCCATGGCCAGGTGCGACCATGGACGAGACGGAATGGGAAGGGGTCTAAGGAGACCGGCGGGCGGAGAACTATTCGACTTGGTCTGTGCACATACGGGACACGAAGAAACAAAACGACGCACGTCGTGCATTCTAGAAGGCCACCAGAATCATTGGCTTATGGACGCCAGGGTTCCTCTAACCCCTGGATGAATTACCAGCTTAGAGGAATGACCTCATCAGAGGACAGCGGGCCGCATAGTCGGAGGAACGAACAATTGATTAGGGGGGCATCGTTTCGGAATAGAGACACCAGTAAGAGCGGTTTTGACTTGTCTCTCGATTCCCCAGGAAATGCCTGCCACCATGCAACCCTCTGGTAAGATAGGTTCAGTGGAAGAGGCATCACCAGCAGAACCAAACTGCCGTGAAAGAGCGTCAGGCTTAGTGTTCTTTGATCCGGGTCTATATGAAATAGTGAAATCAAAACATCCAAAAAAAAGCACCCAACGAGCCTGACGAGCGTTCAACCGTTTAGCAGACTGGATATATTCGAGGTTTCTATGATCCGTCCACACAACCAACGGAACAGAGGAACCCTCCAACCAGTCACGGCACTCGGCCAGAGCCAAACGAATGGCAAGGAGCTCACGGTTACCAATGTCGTAATTTCGTTCGGCAGGCGAAAGGCGGTGTGAGAAGAACGCGCACGGAGGAACCTTATTATCAGTAGAAGGACGCTGAGAAAGGACAGTGCCCACGGCAATATCAGAGGCGTCGACCTCGACTATGAATTGTTCTGTTGGATCAGGCAAGATAAGAATAGGTGCTGTAGTGAACAGCTCCTTCAGTTTATCAAAAGCACGCTGAGCTCCCTCGGTCCAATCGAATCGTTTCTTAGGCGAAGTGAGAGCTGTTAGAGGTGTGGCAATGTGACTGAAATTAGCAATAAAATGACGATAGAAATTAGCGAATCCCAGAAAACGCTGGAGACCAGTACGAGAATCTGGGATGGGCCATTCCTTAACCGCACGTACCTTAGCAGGATCCATGCTGATGCCGTCAGCAGAGATTACCGATGGAAGAGCACAGCAGAGATTTAGGTGGAAGGAACAATTGTACCGGCAGCCAAACTCTCAGATAGGTATTTCTCGAGAGCATCGCACTCAGGGGCAGAAAGAGAGTATAAACGAGTATCACAAAAAGTCGGAAACTGAGCACCTTCCCTGACGCAAGATAGCAAGCTGGCGGGATGCCTCGCGTCCGCTAACGGAGCGGTCGAAAACCTTAACCATCTCCTCCCGGAACGCAGCGAATGACTGACAGCATAAAGCCTCCGCCTCCCAGACTGCCGTGGCCCAGTCTCGCGCTCTCCCTGTCAGCAGAGAAATAACAAATGCAACCTTTGCACGGTTGGTCGCATAAGTGGTGGGTTGAAGAGAAAAGACAACTTGACATTGAGTTAGAAAGGCTTTACACTCTGCGGGCTCACCGGCATATCTTGGCGGATTGTTCACTCTTGGTTCAGAGGCTTGGCTGGGAGGCGAAGAATCAGAGAGCTCATGACGGAGAAATTGAAATCGATGAGACAGATCCGTCACCTGTCCAGCGAGGTTCTCGACCACATGTCTTGCCGCGGAGAGCTCCTCCTCGTGATGTCCAAGCATTGCCCCCTGCATCTCCACTGCGGAGCGAATCGGAGCTTCCCTCACCGGGTCCATGTTGGTCCGGGAATTCTGTCAGGTGGTAGCGAGACAACGAGGAGCACGTAATACTCACAAACATCAATTCCCGGACACAGACAAGGACGAAGAACAGGGAGAAGTAGGCAGCGCAATCAGCGCAAAGACACAGAACAGGTGTGTTTCTATAGGAACCGGAGCTTCTAACGGCCTAACAGTGACGCAATGACTTTACCAATCGGCGATCGGCTCTTATTTAGAAGGCAGGACTTATTCCGCCATATTGCGCGTTGCACTTTATCCCATTCAAAACAATACGAGTGACACGTCTTGTGTCATTCTATAGTCTTTGTCGCAACTCATCATGAAACTGAAGATGTGCTGGTCTTTTCTTCTCTGTTGTGTCATATATCAGATTGAAACTGCTTCGCAAACAAGAACAAATGTAGGGCGGGGCTTGATTTTGTCTGTGTGGAATTGATTGGATGGTTGTGGTTTGCTATTGGTGGATCTCATGTGAGTGACAGGTTGCCCCGCCCTCATCATCAGAGAAGAGAAGAGATGCTGCAAGAGGGAGGAGAAGATATTCTGATTCAAGATTACCAGGAACATGAATTTAAAACAATGATGTGCACCGATAAATAATTCAACTCTGTTGAGTCCAGCAGCAGCGCCGTGAACCACACTTGTAAACGCACTTGTATATGTGGTTTACAGCGACTCTCCACAGGCGTAATGGTTTTTATACTGTACAAACTGTACATTCTCTCCCCCTACACTACCCCCACCCTTAACCTACCATCACAGGAAACTGTCTGCATTTTTTTGAATTTTATAAACCATGTATACACTCAAAGAAGTGTAGGAGGGTGCGGGACTTCAGATTCTAGAGAGCATTTGATTGGACTGAAGATCTAATGAGAAGATCTGAAGCCCACAGCGATGTCATGAATATCCATTTTAGTAGAAATGTATGGTGGCCGAGAGAGCTCAACACGCTGCAAATGAAGAAAACTCATGCAAATAGAAAAAACACCAGCAAATAAAGAAAACATCTTCATCAGTTTGACAACACTTGCACCGCAAAAGTTCACAACATATGCAAATACATGCTGCAAACAGGCCTGCTCATAATGCAAATATGTTCAGGATGTTAAGATAAACAAAAAAACTCACCCGACGAGTAAACATGAACAATCCCAGACAGGTTTGTCACTTGTTGGTGTTTCCTTATAACATTTTTGTTGTGGTCTGTGCCAGTCCCGGTGCCAAGACAAACTATTTGGGGGGTATTATTTTGCGTTAAAAAATTTTATTAATAAATGATTAACAATAAATAAAATATTTTTTAATAATTTACTTGATTTTATGTCTCAAATCCCAGTCAGTTATTCACTGCAGAAAGTGAAACTAAAAACTCAGCGATGAGAGCTCTACTTCAACTTCTCTTGTGTCCCATAAAAAATGAGGAGAGATGTAGGTGTTAAACAAGTTGTTTCTTTTAAATGAGGAGTTATCTTATTACAGCGCGTTGATTATGTCTAATGTGTTATAAATTATTGCAGGGCAAATTAAAATATATATACAGTACAGTCCAAAAGTTTGAAACCACTAAGATTTTTTAAGTTTTTAAAAGAAGTTTCGTCTGCTCACCAAGGCTACATTTATTTAATTAAAAATACAGTAAAAAACAGTAATATTGTGAAATATTATTACAATTTAAAATAACTGTGTACTATTTAAATATATTTGACAAGGTAATTTATTCCTGTGATGCAAAGCTGAATTTTCAGCATCGTTACTCCAGTCTTCAGTGTCACATGATCCTTCAGAAATCATTCTAATATGCTGATCTGCTGCTCAAGAAACATTTATGATTATTATCAATGTTGAAAACAGTTGTGTACTTTTTTTTCAGGATTCCTTGATGAATAGAAAGTTCAAAAGAACAGCATTTATCTGAAATACAAAGCTTCTGTAGCATTATACACTACCGTTCAAAAGTTTGGGGTCAGTAAGAATTTTTATTTTTATTTTTTTGAAAAGAAATTAAAGAAATGAATACTTTTATTCAGCAAGGATGCATTAAATCAATCAAAAGTGGCAGTAAAGACATTTATAATGTTACAAAAGATTAGATTTCAGATAAACACTGTTCTTTTGAACTTTCTATTCATCAAATAATCCTGAAAAAAAATATTGTACACAAATATTTTGTAAAATTGTACACATTAAATGTTTCTTGAGCAGCAGATCAGCATATTAGAATGATTTCTGAAGGATCATGTGACACTGAAGACTGGAGTAATGATGCTGAAAATTCAGCTTTGCATCACAGGAATAAATTACTTTGTGAAATATATTCAAATAGAAAACAGTTATTTTAAATTGTAATAATATTTCACAATATTACTGTTTTTTACTGTATTTTTAATTAAATAAATGTAGCCTTGGTGAGCAGACGAAACTTCTTTTAAAAACATAAAAAATCTTAGTGCTTCCAAACTTTTGGACTGTACTGTACATATATATTCTAAAAGTAGCCTAATCATCATCATCATCATCATTCAGATCATCGCAGAAGGGCTTGAGATGTGCTATTTGCAGCATGTGTCTGTATTTGCATGTGTTTTCTTTATTTGCAGCACATCTCGGCCACCGTATAAATGTGAATTTTGTCATTGTTTTGGAACACACCAGCTTATTCATAACCTTAAAGCTAACATACTCATACTAAAAGCTAAAAAACTTACATTTTAATTTCAATGGGACTTTAAAGTGTTAATGTTCTCGTTGTTTTTATGGAATATTGCAGTTTATTCTAAATGATTCATGATTATTGTTACATTTGTGTTCCTGGTAATCTTGAATAACTATAATTTCTTCTTCTGCCTCTTTATGTCACAATATATGCCAGACGGAGACAGCAGGTAAAAGTTAAAGGTGTTTATTGGACACAAGCAGAGGTAAACCAGATGACAGGTATGTGAATTGCAATGGTTGAAGTGATAGTAGAGTGAGTAGATGATAATACTGTCCTTTGTGTTTACAGGATGATCACAGAAGCTGGCTGGAGATGACGCTGGAGGATGACTCTCACACACAGACTTGGAACACAGGAGGGAACATGGAGACACTGAAGACAGGTAGGTAACGACTGGAGTCCTTGAGGTAAGCATAGAGGTAAGTTCCTGTAATGCGAACGAGACCGGACAATGTGGCTGTGTGTGAGTGTCTCTTGTAGTGCTGGTGATGATCGTGCTGATGAGGTGCAGGTGGCGGTGATTAGTACTCAGGGGAAGGTGCTCGTTGTTATTGGTGGATGCTGGAGCCTGGCGTGTCTGTTACACTTTAAAGGTGCTCTAAGCGATCCTGGCTGGAGTAACTTCCTGTTGACGTTCGAAGTGTTGTCAAACAAAACTGAGGCTAGTTAGACCATCCCTCCTCCTCCTCCTCCTCCTCCTCCTCCCCTCCTGAAACAGTCATGAACGCGCCTTTAAAATCATTCTTGTCGGTTATTGGCTGGAGCATGTTTATTATGTTTCGTGGTCCAGGCTGCACTACTTTGTTTTTATTGCCGTTTTTGGAGCTTGTGGCGACTACAGAGACCGCGTTTTTTTTACAGTGTGTTCAGGGGACAGGCAGCTAGCGGATAGTGAGGAGATGTTTGCTGTATGTGACAAAAAATGTTTTGGCCTAAAAACGTGTGACATTGCTTAGAGCACCTTTAAGCAACTCTTCTCTTCTCTGATGATGAGGGCGGGGCAATCTTTCAATCACATGAAATCCACCAAGGCAAGGCAAACCACAACCATCCAATCAATTCCCCATGGGCAAAATATGTGTGTGTGTGTGTGTTCAACCCTCTTCACAGAGACAGTGTTACGGAAGAAGTTCAAGTGTGTTTAAACTTCAGAACAGCTTGTTATTTCTTTTCTTTCGGTCGGTGTGTTTCTGTGAAGTTTCCAGACTCATCTGTGTTTGTAGTGATGGACTCATACAGGATTCATTTCTGACATCTTGATGGTGAAGGTGAGCGTTTATTGTAGAATCTGTTTAATAATTAGTATAATGTGGATTGTTTTCTGTCAAATGCTTTTGCTGTGCACATCTATTTATTCTGATTCCACTGATATCAATGTCGGTCTCTGTGCTTCTCAGGATTGTTGGTGTTGATCTGATTCTGCCATGAGCCGCAGCAAGTTCACGTCTGGATCTCTGCAGCTGAAGGTAACAGAAGCCAACAGATGACTGTTGAATATGAGCGCTAGACCAACAATATTCTCCCACACGCCCGAAGGGTTTTTGAGTAGATCAACAAGAATATGTTCTAAGAACGTTTTGCTAAAGTTCTCATGAAAACATTATTTCTGAATGTTGACTAAATTTTCAAATCATCCATTTTTTTTTATTTTTTTTTGTAAAAACTTTTTTTTCTTGGTTATGCATTCATTAAGGGAACATTTCATGTGTCAAACATTATAGGAATATTGCTTTTCAACAAGTAGAAACACTTAAAAATGTTAGACATTAATAAAGGCACAATATGTAAGATTTTGGGATAAAAATATCCAAAAACCACTAGAACAGTGTTATATATTTTGTTGTACTTACATTATACCACATGTTTCCAAGAATGTTTAAATCCAGTGAAATGAGTAATTTTAACCAGGACACAGTTTCTGTGCGTCACCTGTCAATGACATCATACTCGAGTTACCTTCAGTTTCCGGTTTTATTTTGTAGAAACCATGGAAACACCAAAGAATTTGCCACCATTTTGGTGATTGCAATAAAGACTTGAAGCTACTGTGAACGTTGGTATAAGAAACACAGTGTCTGTAATTAGACACGCAACATTTTTCCAGCTCTTCAAATGTTATTTTTAATGTGATGACCAAAAACATTATTTCTTCATCCTTTTCATCTCCATTTGTAAAACCCAACATTTGAAGATGTAAGAAAATCCAACATTTGATAGAAAACAATTTTGTTTAAAAATTAATTAAAGACGTTAATTACCACTATAACCATCAGATGGCGGCAGAGGACCATTTATTTTCCTGTCCTGTTTTTCGCTTTTGAATAAATATTAAACATTATAAAATCACTAGGTTTACAAATACATTTGGTCAAGATGAAGTATGAAGTACTCAGAAAATCTCATGGAAAACAATAACTTTTCTTGCGAATGAATTACAGAAAGTGTATTATCGCTTATAATCACAGCAGCTGTCAGTCAATGCAGCACAAGATCACACTTTACTCACATTTTATTTAATGAATCTAACTAAAGTGCACAATAAATCTTTAATTTACATTGTGTTGACACTTTTTTTCACACGAAAGTGTGAAAACTGATGGTCAAATTGAATTTTGCTGAAGAGGAACACTGAGACGCGTCTTTTTAATGTTTGAATAACTAAATTAACAATAGGCCTGACTATTTAAATGTCTATATTCTGATTATAAACTAAGTATTACACCACTGATGCTGTTAAAGCGACCTCGCCGACACATCAACAAGTGACATTTCACCAGACGTTTTTCAGCTGGCTTATATTATTGCGGATGTTCTTAAGAACGTTCCGTGTATCACTGCAGAAAATGCTGTTCTTACTTAGAGTTTTTGTCTTGTTTCTAGTCAAAATATCTTAAAGTTCTTAAATCAAGAAGCATTTTCTTGACAAGTAAAAATGATTTTCTTGTTTTTAGGAAAAAAACAAGTGAGTTTTTCCTTAAAACAAGCAAAATAATCTGCCAATGGGGTAAGCAAAATAATCTTATTTCAAACCAAAAATAAGATATATAATCTTGTTTTTAGTTTGGATTAAGATTGTTTTGCTTGTTTTAAGGATAAACTCACTTAATTTTGACTTATTTTTCCTGAAAACAAGAAAATATTTTTTACTTGTCAAGAAAATGCTTCTTTATCTAAGAATTTTGTAGATATTTGGACTAGAAACAAGACAAAAATTCTAAGTAAGAGCAGCATTTTTTGAGGTGTGATGACCTGTCATAGTTGAATCAGTCCCATCACAGTTTTATAATAATCCTAAAAGATCAGTAACATAGTGTTTTGTGTCATTGCTTAGGCGAAGCATTCTGTCAATCGAAAAGAAAACAACATAGCTTAGTGCGCTTAACACACAACAAAGTGTTCACGTGAGCAGCTCAGGATTGGCGTCTCAGAGCGGATCCGTTCACAGTAAATGAGCTTCATCACTGATAATGACGCTGATCTGAAGCTGCTCTTCAGTGATTGCTTTCTCTGGTCAGCTCGACTCTGTTTGGTGTGTTGAAGGTTCCTCATTATTCCCCGCAGAGATCTCCATCACTTGCCAGCCTCATTAAATTCTGTGGCTTCATCCTCCTTGTGTTCTTCATCGTGGCCTCTTACTTGCTGTCGAGAGGCGAGAGGAAGACTCTGCTGAAGGACCCCAGTGAAAGCACCCTCAGAGACTTGGTGCGCAGCATCGGAACTAAAGTGACGTTCAGAGCCAGACGAGTTCCTGCCGTCAGCGAGCTGCACGACTTCGACCCGCACGTGAGAAATTCATAGAGTACATAGTGACATCTGAATATAGTAAAAAGCACCTTTTGTTCAATGGAAATGTTAAAGGTTCTTCATGGAACCATTGATACAGAACCTCCAGTGCACATTTACGACATTTAGAGATCCAAATGAACCAGACTATTGAACTCTCTGTCTCTTTCAGATGTTCTCCGTGATTCCGCCGCACTTTTTACCGAATGTTAAGAACCCCTGCTGGTATGAGGAGCTGCGTGGAAATGTGAGCGCAGATCCATACGGATCCAACCTGTTTGGCCGCTTGTCCAGTAATATACAAAATGCCTTTGAGCGTCTGAGCGCCACGTTCAAAAAACAGTTAATTCTGCGCGACGGGAAACTCCAGCGCCTGCGATGCCTTCCCTACTTCTACATCATCGGTCAGTCCAAGTGTGGCACGACGGACCTGTATGAGCGCTTGAGGCTTCATCCCGATGTTCATCTCACGCCACCCAAGGAACCGCACTGGTGGTGCCGGAAGAGGTTCGGTACGTGAGATTCCTGACGCTTAAATGCCCTCAAAGGGAAGCTGCTTTCATCTGCACTTTCATTACAAAGAAAATGTTCTGGAAGAAGCAGCTGAACTAAAACACACTTCATTATGAATCTCAGATCACAGTTTGATTCGTGAGAATGTGAACCGATTCATCAGGGTCATATAAACACGTGTGATGATGTACAGTCATTAGAATAACACACGTGATGTAGATTGTTCTTTCGTTAAGATAATTATAGTGTTTCTACTTCAGAGACTCATTTAGATGCATCTAGTTTAAGTTTAATCTTCTCTAAACATTCTAAAACTAGAAGATATTAAAGACCAGATATCTGAATTAACGTTACTGGAAGAACATTCTGAGAACGTTCGCTGGGATCAGGTGTTTCACCTGCACAGAATGAAACCTGCATGGTTCAGCTTTTTTCTTATTTTACTGCATTTCAAGCTGTTTCCTGTCTAGATATAATCATCTATATTTATCTGTTTCAGTCACATGACTTCCTCTCAGCTCAGAGAGAGCAATAAAAAACATTGATCACTGGATTTGATTCATAGTAAATCCAGAAAACGTTTTACACTCAAATTAATTCACACACATTTATGTAGATTTTATCCACAATTCAACTCCATATACAGTAAATGTTCAGGGATTTCTCTGTGTCTCTGTTCATGTTTCTGTGTTCGTCCCGCTGATGCTCATAAATATTGCGGATGAGCTGCAAAGTCACGTGACTGACACAGAAGCACCTGTCGTTTGGAGAAGCTTGATCTGGATCCTGTGATTTGCAGGAATCATTCGTCCCGGTGATCCTCCTCTCACCCGCTTCCCGGTGGACCATTACCTGGACCTGTTCGATCCGGTGGCCCAGCGGATACAGCACAGACTTCTGGGAAACTCCATCAGTAGCGACATCATCACTGGTACGTTCTCAGATCTGTGTGTTTATTTTAATTTCCACATGAGGTCAGGTGATCTGTGTGCTCGAGTGTTTCTAGAATGTGTTACAAAGTGACGCTTTACTGTAATAACATTCTGTTTCCTCTAAAAACAATGTGTGTGTGTGTGTGTGTGACTGACAGGTGAGGCCACCGCTACCACTATGTGGGACAACTTGGCCTGGTCCTACCTCCATGACATCAGCAGAGAGGCGGAGCCTCCGTCACTCAGCCAGGACTTCATTCACGCGGTGCAGCCGGACGCGCGACTCATCGCCATCCTCAGAGACCCTGTGGAGAGGTCAGAGGTCACACCAGATCTCGAACTAAAACTACAACTGTAAAAAAAAAAAAACATTTTCATTACTTGAAATAAAATAAACATTCACTGAAATAAAGTAAAATAAATAAATAAAGTAATAAAATAAAAATCGAATCAAATATAATATAATGAAATAAAATACATTAAAATGAAATTAAAATAAAATGAAATACAATAAAATAAGATAAAATGAAATAATAAATTAAAATAAAATCAAAAGAAAATGAAACAACAAAATAAAATGAAATAAATAAAAGAAAATTAAATTAAACTAAATGACATAAAATGCAATAAAATAAAATGAAAAAAATAAATGAAATAAAATGAAAATAAAATAAAAATAAAATTAAATACAATAAAATTAAATTAAATTAAATTGAATTAAAATAAAATGAAATAAATAAAATGAAATAATAAAATAAAATGAAAATAAAATAAGATCTAAATAAAATGAAAATCTAAAATCAAATGAAATACAATAAAATACAATAAAATGAAATAAATAAAATGAAATTAAACAAAATGAAATGAAGTAATAAATAAATGAAATAATAAAATGAAAATAAAATCAAATGATATACAATAAAAAAATGAAAATGAAATAAAATGAAATAAATAAAAGGAAATTAAAGGTGCCCTAGAATTAAAAATTGAATTTATATTGGCATAGTTAAATAACAAGAGTTCAGTACATGGAAAAGACATATGCTGAGTTTCAAACTCCATTGTTTCCTCCTTCTTATATAAATCTCATTTGTTTAAAAGACCGAAGAACAGGCGAATCTCAACATAACAGCGACTGTTACGTAACAGTCGGGGTGTAACGCCCCCAATATTTGCATATGCCAGCCCATGATTGAGGCATTACACAAGGGCAGAACATCTGGATCTGTGCACAGCTGAATCATCAGACTAGGTAAGCAAGCAAGGACAATAGCGAAAAATGGCAGATGGAGCAATAATAACTGACATGATCCATGATTACATGATATTTTTAGTGATATTTGTAAATTGTCTTTCTAAATGTTTCGTTAGCATGTTGCTAATGTACTGTTAAATGTGGTTAAAGTTACCATCGTTTCTTACTGTATTCACGGAGACAAGAGCCGTCGCTATTTTCATTATTAAACACTTGCAGTCTGTATAATTCATAAACACAACTTCATTCTTTATAAATCTCTCCAACAGTGTAGTGTTAGCCAGTTAGCCACAGAGCATAGCCTCAAACTCATTCAGAATCAAATGTAAACATCCAAATAAATACTTTACTCACATAATCCGACGCATGCATTCAGTATGCATGACGAACACTTTGTAAAGATCCATTTTGAGGGTTATATTAGCTGTGTGAACTTTGTTTATGCACTGTTTAAGGCAAGCACGAGCTCTGGGGGCGGAGAGCGCGCGATTTAAAGGGGCCACAACCTGAAATCGTCTCGTTTCTAATTATGCCCAAAAATAGGCAGTTAAAAAATTAATTAAAAAAAATCTATGGGGTACTTTGAGCTGAAACTTTTTTTTTTCAGACACATTTAGGGGACACCTTAGACTTATATTACATCTTTTAAAAAAAAGTTCTAGGGCACCTTTAAATTAAACTAAATAAAATGAAATAATAAATAAATAAATGAAATAATAAAATGAAAATAATAAATGAAAATAAAATCAAAATGAAATGAAATACAATAAAATACAGTAAAATTAAATTAAATTAATGTAAAATAAAATAAATCAAATGAAAATAAAATCAAATGATATACAATAAAAAAATGAAATAAAATTAAATTAAATAAATAAAAGGAAATTAAATTAAACTAAATTAAATGAAATGATAAATAAATAAATGAAATAATGAAATGAAAATAATAAATCAAAATAAAATCAAAATAAAATGAAATGAAATACAATAAAATACAGTAAAATTAAATTAAATTAATGTAAAATAAAATAAAAATCTCACTTTATGAGATATTCATGAGCAAAAATGTTTGTTTTAGTAATTTTAGATTTTAATTAAATCTAAAATTACTAAAACAAACATTTTTGCTCATGAATATCTCATAAAGTGCAACTGACAGAACACAAGAATGCGTGTTGTGATGATTTTGTATGTACTAAGAGGGGTGCCAGCCTGGCAAATCATCCAGACAAATTTTAAATTCTCAGCAATTAAACCGCCCCAAAGGAATCTAATAAAATGTCCTCAACAATTTATACAATCCCTGTCTTATCCTGTTTCTTTAGTTAAGTTTAGTTTAGTTTTTTCACAAATTTAAATGACCCGTCACAACCCAAAGCAAGTAAAAAAAAAAACATATTCACATATTCAAGAAGTGCAATACAAAGTTCATAATACCCATACACATATTTCATCAGTACAATAAATCCAAACACAGCAAATAAACACCAATATACAAAGCATTTGCAAATACATAGCTACTCAGTCCCTTCAGCATACTTTTACGAACAACCATTTAACGTGGAGGAAGTTTTTAGCTTGGATCAAAGTCATTTAGGAATGCCTGTGGAGCCTGTGTATTGTCCATAACTTGAAACGTATCCAGTTCAAAAGAAATAAAACCCACTCCTAAATACAGATAAATAAAATATACACTACCGTTCAAAACTGTGGGATCGGTAAGATTTTTAATGTTTTTAAAAGAAGTTTCGTCTGTTCACCAAAGCTGCATTTATTTAATTAAAAATACAGTAAAAACAGGAATATTGTGAAATATTATTACAATTTAAAATAACTGTTTTCTATTTGAATATATTTTACAAAGTTGAATTCTCAGCATCATTACTCCAGTCTTCAGTGTCACATGATCCTTCAGAAATCAATCTAATATCTGATTTGCTGCTCAAGAAACATTTCTGATTATTTTCAATGTTGAAAACAGTTGTGTACTTTTTTTTTTTCAGGATACCTTGATTAATAGAAAGTTCAAAAGAACAGCATTTATCTGAAATACAAAGCTTCTGTAGCATTATACACTACCGTTCAAAAGTTTGGGGTCAGTAAGAATTTTTATTTTATTTTTTTTGAAAAGAAATTAAAGAAATGAATACTTTTATTCAGCAAGGATGCATTAAATCGTTCAAAAGTTACAGTAAAGACATTTATAATGTTACAAAAGATTATATTTCAAATAAATGCTGTTCTTTTGAACTTTCTATTCATCAGAGAATCCTGAAAAAAAAATATTGTACTCAAATATTTTGTACAATTGTACACATTAAATGTTTCTTGAGCAGCAGATCAGCATATTAGAATGATTTCTGAAGCATCATGTGACACTGAAGACTGGAGTAACGATGCTGAAAATTCAGCTTTGCCATCACAGGAATAAATTACTTTGTAAAATATATTCAAATATTTT
Source organism: Megalobrama amblycephala (assembly GCF_018812025.1). NCBI lineage: Eukaryota > Metazoa > Chordata > Actinopteri > Cypriniformes > Xenocyprididae > Megalobrama > Megalobrama amblycephala. The sequence continues at coordinate 32,448,227 of NC_063063.1, forward strand.
AAATTGTAATAATATTTCACAATATTCCTGTTTTTACAGTATTTTTAATTAAATAAATGCAGCCTTGGTGAGCAGACGAAACTTCTTTTAAAAACATTAAAAATCTTAACGATCCCAAACTTTTGAACGGTAGTGTAATTAGCCCAAAACAAAATAACAATCGAATTTACAACATCCCATAAACAATAGCAAAAGAAAATTCAATTTAAACTTTCCCTAGCACGACTGGTTTACCGTCAGCCTCCATTTACATCAGGATAGGTGCACAATATCTCTCCGTACACGGCTTCAACAAGCGTTTTAAACATTCCATCCACAGCGGGAGATTCAAAGCATCAACAAGAGTAAAACGCCAAGGTGTCTCCTAACAACGGACATTTTCTTTTTCCGCTGGGGAGAATGACATCACATGTACTCACTCTTTATTTAAAGGTGCCGAAGAACGTGTTTTCAAAAGATGTAATATAAGTCTAAGGTGTCCCCTGAATGTGTCTGTGAAGTTTCAGCTCAAAATACCCCATAGATTTTTTTTTATTCATTTTTTAACTGCCTATTTTGGGGCATCATTAACTATGCACCGATTCAGGCTGCTGCCCCTTTAAATTCTCGTGCTCTCCGCCCCCGGAGCTCGCGCTTGCCTTAAACAGCATAAACAAAGTTCACACAGCTAATACAACCCTCAAAATGGATCTTTACAAAGTGTTTGTCATGCAGCATGTCTAATCGCGTAAGTATAGTGTTTATTTGGATGTTTACATTTGATTCTGAATGAGTTTGAGGCTGTGCTCCATGGCTAACGGCTAATGCTACACTGTTGGAGAGATTTATAAAGAATGAAGTTGTGTTTATGAATTATACAGACTGCAAGTGTTTAAAAAATGAAAATAACGACAGTCTTGTCTCTGTGAATACACTAATAAACTATGGTAACTTTAACCACATTTAACAGTACATTAGCAACATGCTAATGAAACATTTAGAAAGACAATTTACAAATATCACAAAAAATATAATGATATCATGGATCATGTCAGTTATTATTGCTCCATCTGCCATTTTTCACTATTGTTCTTGCTTGCTTACCTAGTCTGATGATTCAGCTGTGCACCGATCCAGACGTTAATACTGGCTTGTGTAATGCCTTGAACATGGGCTGGCATATGCAAATATTGGGAGCGTACATATTAATGATCCCAACTGTTACGTAACAGTCAGTGTTATGCTGAGATTTGCCTGTTCTTCTGAGGTCTTTTAAATAAATGAGATTTATATAAGAAGGAGGAAACAATGGAGTTTGAGACTCACTGTATGTCATTTCCATGTACTGAACACTTGTTATTCAACTATGCCGAGGTAAATTCAATTTTTCATTTGATGGCACCTTTAAAGGGGAACAACCGCTTAGTACATCAAATGAAGTTCGCTACAGTGTTTTAGTTCCGGGTCATGTGACGCTTGTGTAGCGTGTTTGATGATGTCATCTGATGCTTCACACACACTCAAACACACTCTTCTGCTGTTCTTCTTCAGACTCTATTCAGACTATTTGTACTTCGGCACGTCTAATGAATCACCGCTGGATTTCCATCAGAAGGTCTGTGAGTCTCTGCGTCTGTTCGACGCCTGTCTGCGGGACGCAGGTCTGAGAGCGTGTGTGTACAGCAGCACGCTGTATTACGCCATGAGTGTGAGTATGCCGACCTCTGACCTCAGAGAGACCTTACATAGTTAAGTATTTAATAGTTATTTACGCGTGTGTGTGTGTGTGTGTGTGTGTGTGTGTGTGTAGGTGCGGCTGCAGGTGGGCCTGTATGTGGTGTTTATTCTGGACTGGTTGTCAGTGTTCAGCCGTGATCAGCTCTTAGTTTTGCGTCTAGGAGGATCACGCTGCAAATGTGACACACAGCATGAACAGAGTCTTCCACTTCCTGCAGTTAGGTCAGTCCTGCAGCCGCCTGTCCATCATCATCTCATAAACACTGACCTGCTGTGAGCAGAAGGGGGCAGCAGATGTTCATCATCATCTTCATGAGACGCAGCTCACAGCAAAGAGAACATATAAACCACACAGAATCGTTTTGGGATGAGACTGATTGTGTCGTGTGTCTGTTTGCAGGTCCGGTGTCTGAACAGACAGAGAGACTCATCAGCAGACGTCCCGTGGCAAACACCAGGGATCCGTCGGACAGGAAACTGGGGCCGATGAAGCCGGTGACACGAGAGCTGCTCCGGCAGTTTTACGCTCCTTTCAACCAGAAACTGTCTGCGGTGCTGCAGGATGAGTCCTTCATGTGGTAGAGTCGCTGCCATTCACACGCAGATCGCCTGTCAGATGAGTTTGATGCTGATTGTTCATTCCCTGGATCATGAAGGGGCTTTTTGTAAATGTTGAAGTATGTTTAAACCACGCAGAGAAAAAAAAACCTCTCTTTTAAGTGTTTGAATCGCTGACATCAGTGTGCAGTTTTACAGTCAGCATGAAAAATAATTCATGCTCATATTTTCTTCTCTATTGTGCCGTATATCCGAGTGAAACTGCTTCTCAAACAAGAACAAATGTAGGATGGGGCTTGATTTTGTTTGTGGGGAATTGATTGGATGGTTGTGGTTTGCTATTGGTGGATCTCATTTGAGTGACAGGTTGCCCCGCCCTGGTCATCAGAGAAGAGGAAGGAGAAGTTATTCTGATTCAAGATTACTAGGAACATGAATTTAAAACAACGATGATGTGCACTGATAAATTATTTAAAATAAACACTGCAATATTCCATAAAAAAACAAGAATTGTCAATTTTGATTTCAGCTTGATTTTTTTTTTTTTTATCTAATTACCTGTCATCTTTTGAAGTAAGAATCATGTGATGGATTAAGAAAGGAGTTACAATGTATAAGAAGGGGATTTGGGAACAAAATGAATTTGTGAAGATACTCTTGTCTGCACTCAAGGCTATTACAACTAATAAGGTTGTTTCTAAATTTTATAATTGTCTACAAAACCACAGACCAAAATCCACTTCTTATGTCAAAAGAAAATATATTTATATATATAAAATATATATTCATATATATATATATATATATACAACATATATTCTGGGCGTGTCCAGTCATTCACACATTTTGGAAAGATGTACACAGGACGTTAGAGGCTATGTTAAGGATCAAAATTCCATTCCAATTTTATATAATATTTGTGGCAAGGGGGGCGTGGTTCAGCGAACGCTGCAGCGGGGGAGAGCGTCAGGAGATGCGCGGTGGATGAGCAGGTTAAGCACAAATAACAAACACCTGTCTCTCGTTACAGTAATTGGCATGGAGAGAGTATTTAACGCCAGGAGAAACAGGAGCGAGCGAGAGAGAGAAGGACTACTGGCTGCTGCACTCCTGGAGACCTGCTGAAACTGCTGGAGTGAATCACGATATTATTTATGACTGTTTTTGTGCCTGTCTGCACACCTTTTTGTTTAATTGTATTAATAAAGCAGCCAGTAGCCACAGCCGACCCTTGTCGTCTTCCTTCCTTGCATTACGAACTCTGTTACACTGGTGCCGAAACCCGGGAAGGAAGACGGACGCCGCCGCCATGCAAATGCCCTCCGCTGCACCATTTGCGGAGCTCATCACGTCCCTCGCGGTCATGCAGCGAGAACAACATCAGGCACTGCTGAACATACGTCAAGATCAGGAGAGGCGGTTCCAAACCGTCCTCCAGGTCCAGCAGGAAGACCGCGAGAGGTTCCGGAGCTGGATGGACCGGGAGGTTCGGCCGGAAGCCCTGGAACAACAAGCTGTGCCCGCCAGCATTCCACTTCACAAAATGGGGCCTGAGCACTACCCGGAGGCATTCCTCGACCTCTTCGAGAGGACGGCCGAGGTCTGTGGATGGCCAAAGGATCAGTGGCCGATGCGCCTGGTCCCGCTGCTCTCCGGGGAGTCCCAGGCCGCAGCACAGCAGCTTCCGGTGCAGAACCTCCTGGTGTTTGAAGATCTGAAGAGGGCCATCATCCAGCGGGTCGGCCGGAGCCCTGAACAACACAGCCAGCGGTTCCGGTCCTTGGAGCTGACGGAGTCCGGCCGGCCCTTCGTGATGGCCCAACAGCTCCGGGACCCTGCCGCAACAGGTTGCTGGCCGACGGAAGCGACGTGGAATGATCATCGACCGAGTGGTACTGGAGCAGTTTATCACTGCTGCAGGAGGACCGGTGGGTCCAGTGCCACCGCCCCACGTGCGGGTCGGCTATCATCTTGGGAGGACCATATGGTGGCTGCCCAGGGGTCGGTGAACCTCTTCCATCTGGCCTGCTCTACCCAGGCTCGTCCACCCGGCCCTCCTCGCGTCCCGCCCCGGGGGCGGGGCGGGACCATGTTCGGTGCCGCAAGTCCCGCCCATTGCCGTCGGCCGGGGTGTCCTGTTTCTCCGCTCTCTTCACAGCCGCTTAACCCACTCTCTGCCCCGGAGTGCGGGGAGGTCTGGGCCGGCCTGCTGGCGTTGCGGGGAGGACCATGGGACAGACAGTGATGATCCGGGTCCCGGATGTCCCGCAGGCTGCCCCCGGTCAGGCTGGGTGGTACCAAATACCTGTGAGTATTAAGGGGGGTACCTATCAGGCGTTGGTGGATTCAGGATGTAACCAAACCTCGATCCATCAAAGTCTGATACAATCCGGGGCATTGGATACGAGCCGCATGGTTAGGGTGCGGTGTGTACACGGGGATGTGGTGGAGTATCCTATAGTGCCAGTTATTATTCAATTTCGGGGTCAAAATCATAGTGTTGAGGTGGCAGTTAATCCGCACCTCCGGCATCCGTTAATTTTGGGAACAAATTGGCCAGCGTTTACAGAATTATTGGGGGTTTTATGTACGGATGCCTCTTGGGGAAAAAATGCACTGGAAGGGAGTGCGAGTGTGCAGGCGGGAGAGACTGATCCGGGACCACTGGGTACTGCTTCAGGGGAACAGAGCGAAATCGAGAGAATTATTCTCTCGGAGCGCGATGATTTTCCCCTGGAGCAGTCTCAGGATGAGACGCTAAAACGCGCATTTGAACAGGTCAGGACCATCGACGGCCAGCCTCTCCATCCTGGACAGCCGCTTACCTATCCATATTTTGCAATAATTAAAGATAGGTTGTATCGAGTGACCCAAGACGCTCAGACAAAAGAAGATACAACACAGTTATTAGTTCCTACGAGCCGCCGGGAAATGCTTTTTCAGGCGGCTCATTCTAATCCAATGGCTGGTCATTTAGGACAGGGAACGACACTAAATCGCCTCATGACCCGTTTTTTTTGGCCGGGCATTCACGAGAATGTGCGCAGGTGGTGCGCGGCTTGTCGTGAATGTCAGTTGGTAAACCCACCGGCCACCCCAAAAGCGCCTTTGCGCCCCCTCCCATTAATGCAGGTCCCCTTCGAGAGAATTGGCATGGACCTCATCGGGCCATTAGAGCGATCAGCACGAGGACATCGTTTTGCATTAGTCATTGTGGATTATGCAACACGATATCCAGAAGCAGTGGCTCTCCGCAACATTTCCGCTAAGAGTGTTGCTGATGCACTGTTTTCTTTAATCTCCCGAGTGGGGATTCCTAAGGAAATCCTCACTGATCAGGGCACAGCGTTTATGTCACGGACGTTACGCGAACTTTACGAATTATTGGGCATTAAATCGATTCGGACCAGCGTCTTTCACCCACAAACGGACGGGCTGGTCGAACGTTTTAATCGCACGCTTAAGACAATGATTCGTAAATTCGTTCAGGAAGACGCCAAAAATTGGGATAGATGGTTGGAACCCCTGTTGTTCGCTGTGCGAGAGGTCCCGCAAGCCTCCACGGGGTTTTCCCCCTTCGAGTTGCTCTATGGTCGCCAGCCCAGGGGCGTGCTGGACGTCATAAGAGAGACTTGGGAGGACGGACCTTCTCAGTCTAAAAACGAAATTCAGTTTGTGATGGACCTGAGAACAAAACTCCACACTTTGGGGCGGCTCTCTATGGAGAATTTGTTACAGGCTCAGGACAAACAGAGCCGGCTGTATAACAGGGGAACCAATCTGCGTAAATTTGCACCGGGAGATAAAGTGCTTGTATTACTCCCAACGTCAAGTTCAAAATCAAGGACCGTTTGAGGTCACACGGCAAGTTGGAGAGCTCGATTATGAGGTAATACGCTCAGATAGGAGAGGAGCACGTCAGATTTATCACCTCAATCTCCTGAAAAAATGGAATGAGGGAGAACCAGTGATGCTGGCGACGGTGATTAGCGGAGAGGATGATCTTGGACCAGAAGCGAATATAAAAAAACAATCTCTCGCTCTGGCCCCAGGGGGAGATCACCTCTCGCCCTCCCAGCTCATTGATTTAGCCAAATTACAGGCGGATTACAGCACCATATCGAGACAGAGCCGGGCGTGGTCATTCGCAGCCGGCCGTATAGATTACCTGAACACAAGAAAAAAGTAGTACAGGAAGAATTAGGTGCGATGCTTGAAATGGGGTAATAGAAGAATCCAACAGTAACTGGGCGAGCCCGATAGTCTTGGTTCCTAAGACGGACGGCTCGGTGCGGTTCTGTGTGGATTTTCGCAAGGTGAATGCTGTGTCGAAATTCGACACATATCCAATGCCTCGGGTTGACGAATTGCTTGACCGGCTTGGTACGGCTCGTTTTTATTCGACATTGGACTTGACAAAGGGTTATTGGCAGATCCCCTTATCTCCATTATCCCGAGAAAAAACAGCTTTCACGACGCCGTTTGGATTACACCAATTTGTTACACTTCCATTCGGGCTGTTCGGGGCACCGGCTACCTTTCAGCGGCTGATGGACAGGGTGTTACGGTCCCATGCTGCATATGCGGCTGCCTATCTGGATGATATTATTATATTTAGTAACGATTGGCAGCGGCATATGCAGCATCTGAGGGCAGTCCTGAGGTCGCTGAGAGGAGCTGGGCTCACGGCCAACCCGAAGAAGTGTGCGATTGGGCGCGTGGAGGTAAAGTATCTGGGCTTCCACTTGGGGCATGGACAGGTGCGTCCCCAAATTGATAAGACTGCAGCAGTTGCGACCTGTCCACGCCCTAAGACCAAAAAGGAGGTGAGACAGTTCTTGGGGCTGGCGGGATATTATAGAAGGTTTGTGCCTAATTATTCGGACCTCACCAGCCCCTTGACTGATCTTACTAAAAAGGAGGCACCAGATACGGTCCAGTGGACGGAGCTGTGCCAGCAGGTGTTTACCCAAGTAAAGGCTGCTCTGTGTGGCGGGCCGTTGCTTCACTCTCCTGATTTCTCTCTCCCTTTCTTGTTGCAGACTGACGCATCGGACAGGGGGCTGGGTGCAGTCCTGTCCCAGGAGATAGAGGGGGAGGAGCGGCCGGTGCTGTAAATTAGTCGCAAGCTCTCCAAGAGAGAGACTAAGTACAGCACCGTGGAGAAGGAGTGTTTGGCCATCAGGTGGGCTGTCCTCACCCTCCGCTATTATCTCCTGGGACGGGAATTCACCCTCTGTTCAGACCACGCCCCTCTGCAGTGGCTCCACCGCATGAAGGATACCAACGCGCGGATCACCCGTTGGTATCTAGCTTTACAGCCTTTTAAATTCAAGGTGGTCCACAGGCCGGGTGTTCAGATGGCTGTGGCCGATTTCCTCTCCAGAAATGGGGGGGGGGGCTGCAGGCCGGACAGCTCCCCGGCCTGAGTCGGGCGGTGGGGGTATGTGGCAAGGGGGGCGTGGTTCAGCGAACGCTGCAGCGGGGGAGAGCGTCAGGAGACGCGCGGTGGATGAGCGGGTTAAGCACAAATAACAAACACCTGTCTCTCGTTACAGTAATTGGCGTGGAGAGAGTATTTAACGCCAGGAGAAACAGGAGCGAGCGAGAGAGATAAGGACTACTGGCTGCTGCACTCCTGGAGACCTGCTGAAACTGCTGGAGTGAATCACGATATTATTTATGACTGTTTTTGTGCCTGTCTGCACACCTTTTTGTTTAATTGTATTAATAAAGCAGCCAGTAGCCACAGCCGACCCTTGTCGTCTTCCTTCCTTGCATTACGAACTCTGTTACAATATTATATTTGGGTAATCTGGACTTGCATAAAACCAATTATATATACCTATGGAGAATATTTCTGGTTGCAGCTAAAAAGGCTCTTACGCGCAAATGGCTTCAACCTACGTCACCCACTATAGAAGACTGGAAAGCAATTGTAATTGAAATATATAAGATGGACATTTTTGCCTTTTCTTCAAAATGAACAAAGCAAAAATGGATTCTGTTATGGAAAAGATGGAAGGAATTTGTGGAAAACTGAGTAATTATATAATAGATGTAATCATAGATTATTGTTGGAAAATCAAAACTGTAACTATGCAAAGTTGCCACTAGACTGTACTGTACCCCTAATTGTTTTTTTTTTTTTTTGTTGTTTTTTATTCTTGTGTTGCTTCTCAACCTTTTTTATGTATATAGTGTTGTGAATAACTTGTGTTCTGCAACCATTGTGAATTTATTGAGAAATTTATGGGATGTCAGCTTGATGGAAAATATCCAATCTTCCTTTTATTCTGTAATGTATGTGTTCGATAGTAAGTTTAAAAAGGTCGGACTGTATTAGGCAAGGCAAGGCAAGGCAATTTTATTTGTATAGCACATTTCATACACAATGGTAATTCAAAGTGCTTTACATAAAGAAGAATAATAAAGATAAAACAATATAGCTGCGAGCAGCGATGGCGGGCCCAAGCCCGGTGGCACCGCCACCCCGGTGGCTTCAGGGCAACTGTGCACAGCGGGCAATAGGCACTTAAAACGGTTAAACATCAAAGGACTATGTCAAATTCACTCCACATTTACTGCACTACAAGGTGCCACTATAGAGCCCCTCCTCCCTGCCCATTTTCAAAGGATTACATGTGCCAAGTTTTAACATTATTCTGATGAATTTGAAGCAAATCAGGTAAAAATAAGAGGGTGATCTCAATGTATGCTGAAAGTGACACATTTTCTGCTTCCAGTTGGTGGCGCTATTACTTTGAATCACAATAGTCACATCCATGTGATCAGCCTTGTACAACGAAGACTAAGCCGAAGTTTCATCAAAATCAATTAATGTATGCAGAAGTTATAACACTTTGTTTCCCTTTTCTTGCCATAAATTCGTTGCCTCGCCACGGCCAAACCGTTTGAGATATCCAAAATCCGTTTGCAATTAAACAACTTCAATGTGTTAGCAACAAGTTAAAAAAAGTTTGGTGTAAATTGGATAAACCCTGTAGGAGCAGTAGTATAAAATTCATAGCCTGTTTTTTCAAAAAATTAACATTCAAACCAAAATAGCTGACTTCCTGTTGGTCGGAGCTAATGAATGTAAATTAGAAAATTGTCCGCTTGATGAGAACAATATGTGTACCGAGTTTGGTGATTGTAGGAAAAACTAACCCCCCCACTTTTGTCAAAAGGTGGCGCTACTGAGCCCCTCCACCACGCCCATTTCTATGGCTTTGTCCATGTCTACTGGTTGACAATATTGATGTGTGTGTCGAGTTTCATGCAATTTGAAGCATGTTAAGAGCCTCAAAACACTCAAGAATATTATTACAGTTTGACCTGTTGCCATGGCAACAATATTTCAAATATCAAAAATCCTGTCATAGGTCTACATCTGCTGTGTATTGACATTACACTGATGAAGTTTGAAGCAAATCAGGTAAAAATAAGAGGGTGATCTCAAAACATTTCAAAAAGTGATACACTTCCTGCTGCCAGTTGGTGGCGCTATAACTTTGACTCACAATAGTCACATCCATGTGATCAGACTCCTATAACGAACACACTCGTGAAGTTTCATAAAGATCAATATATGTATGCAGACGTTATAACACATTTCCTGTTTCCTTTTTCTCGCCATAAATTCGTTGCCTCGCCACGGCCAAACCGTTCGAGATATCAAAAATCCCCTGGCAATTTTTAATCATCAGTGTCTTGACTTCATGCTGACCGAGTTTGGTGGCGATCGGATTAATCGTCTAGGAGGAGTATATCAAATTCCAGAGCATGCGTTTTTCAAACAACCCTTAATAGCTGACTTCCTGTTGGCGTGGTGTTTAACTTAGAGCACGAAAGTTGTTCGGCCCGATGAGGTCTATATGTGTACTGAGTTTCATACTAATACGTGCAAGCGTGTTTAATATATGGACCAAATTTTCAGANAAGTTATAACACTTTGTTTCCCTTTTCTTGCCATAAATTCGTTGCCTCGCCACGGCCAAACCGTTTGAGATATCCAAAATCCGTTTGCAATTAAACAACTTCAATGTGTTAGCAACAAGTTAAAAAAAGTTTGGTGTAAATTGGATAAACCCTGTAGGAGCAGTAGTATAAAATTCATAGCCTGTTTTTTCAAAAAATTAACATTCAAACCAAAATAGCTGACTTCCTGTTGGTCGGAGCTAATGAATGTAAATTAGAAAATTGTCCGGCTTGATGAGAACAATATGTGTACCGAGTTTGGTGATTGTAGGAAAAACTAACCCCCCCACTTTTGTCAAAAGGTGGCGCTACTGAGCCCCTCCACCACGCCCATTTCTATGGCTTTGTCCATGTCTACTGGTTGACAATATTGATGTGTGTGTCGAGTTTCATGCAATTTGAAGCATGTTAAGAGCCTCAAAAACACTCAAGAATATTATTACAGTTTGACCTGTTGCCATGGCAACAATATTTCAAATATCAAAAATCCTGTCATAGGTCTACATCTGCTGTGTATTGACATTACACTGATGAAGTTTGAAGCAAATCAGGTAAAAATAAGAGGGTGATCTCAAAACATTTCAAAAAGTGATACACTTCCTGCTGCCAGTGGTGGCGCTATAACTTTGACTCACAATAGTCACATCCATGTGATCAGACTCCTATAACGAACACACTCGTGAAGTTTCATAAAGATCAATATATGTATGCAGACGTTATAACACATTTCCTGTTTCCTTTTTCTCGCCATAAATTCGTTGCCTCGCCACGGCCAAACCGTTCGAGATATCAAAAATCCCCTGGCAATTTTTAATCATCAGTGTCTTGACTTCATGCTGACCGAGTTTGGTGGCGATCGGATTAATCGTCTAGGAGGAGTATATCAAATTCCAGAGCATGCGTTTTTCAAACAACCCTTAATAGCTGACTTCCTGTTGGCGTGGTGTTTAACTTAGAGCACGAAAGTTGTTCGGCCCGATGAGGTCTATATGTGTACTGAGTTTCATACTAATACGTGCAAGCGTGTTTAATATATGGACCAAATTTTCAGACTTTTTTCAAGGGGCGCTGTCGAGCCCCCCTGCCACGCCCGGGTACCAGCCTCTCCGGCGTCCTAATGGCCGCGGATTCCAATGTGTGTGCCAATTTTCAAGAGTTTTTGAGCATGTTAAGGCCCCCAAAAAGCCCCGGAAGACGGAAAAAAAAAAAAAAAAAAAAAAAAAAAAAAAAATAATAATAATCCTTAGAAGAACAAGAGGCCCTGCGCGAATTTTCGCTTGGGCCCTAATAATAATCCTTAGAAGAACAAGAGGGCCCTGCGCGAATTTTCGCTTGGGCCCTAATAATCCTTAGAAAAACAAGAGGGCCCTGCGCGAATTTTCGCTTGGGCCCTAATAATCCTTAGAAGAACAAGAGGGCCCTGCGCGCTTAATTCGCTTGGGCCCTAATAATAATAATCCTAAAGAAAACAATAGGGCCTTCAGCCCCTTGGGCTTTGGCCCTAATAATCCTTAGAAGAACAAGAGGGCCCTGCGCGAATTTTCGCTTGGGCCCTAATAATCTTAGAAGAACAAGAGGGCCCTGCGCGAATTTTCGCTTGGGCCCTAATAATAAAAGAAAACCAAATTAAAGTTTACAGACACTGGTGTGGCAACTATAGCGCTCAGGCCTCCTGACGACACCAGATGCAGCAAAAGCAGATAGCAGTGCCTTGATGGCACCAGAATAATAAGGCAGTGAATGAAATGAAAATTATAAACACTTTGCAATAATAGTATAACGTAATATTGAACAAAAAAAAAAAAAGAATAATAATAAATTGGTAAGGTAGTAAAGCTGCAAAATAAATCAAAAACACAATAAATTAACACTGTTTGCAAAACAACTGAAATGGGAAAATACAGAGTGAAGCGCAGACTAAAGAAACCAAACAAAACTATACTTGAAAGCAATCAAAATAAAACTGATAAGGAGCCTAGCAGAGACATGAAGCTTGTAGCTATCAGCCCAAACGACCCGCAAAGCAGCAAAGCCGTTAACAAAGAAGCACAAATGTCCGTAACCAAAAGAAACAAAAATAGAAAATGCCCGTAAGCAAAACAGCAGCGGTGTCACATGTAGTGTCTTCAGCAAGGGATAGAGATTGTGATGTTCCATTCCCCCTTTTTACCTTTAACAAAAAGATCATAGCTTTAAACTAAATCTACCAAACCCCAAATGAGAAAGAGGGAAAGGTGTACTTACGATTTGGGTTGAACAAGTACCAGACGCAAAGCTGTATGGTTACTCACAACAGATGCCATTTGATCATACAAACCCGATTCCAAAAAAGTTAGGACACTGTACAAATTGTGAATAAAAACAGAATGCAATGATGTGGAAGTTTCAAATTTCAATATTTTATTCAGAATACAACATAGATGACATATCAAATGTTTAAACTGAGAAAATGTATCATTTTAAGGGAAAAATAAGTTGATTTTAAATTTCATGGCATCAACACATCTCAAAAAAGTTGGGACAAGGCCATGTTTACCACTATGTGGCATCCCCTCTTCTTTTATAACAGTCTGCAAACGTCTGGGGACTGAGAAGACAAGTTGCTCAAGTTTAGGAATAGGAATGTTGTCCCATTCTTGTCTAATACAGGCTTCTAGTTGCTCAACTGTCTTAGGTCTTCTTTGTCGCATCTTCCTCTTTATGATGCGCCAAATGTTTTCTATGGGTGAAAGATCTGGACTGCAGGCTGGCCATTTCAGTACCCGGATCCTTCTTCTACGCAGCCATGATGTTGTAATTGATGCAGTATGTGGTCTGGCATTGTCATGATGGAAAATGCAAGGTGTTCCCTGAAAGAGATGACGTCTGGATGGGAGCATATGTTGTTCTAGAACTTGGATATACCTTTCAGCATTGATGGTGCCTTTCCAGATGTGTAAGCTGCCCATGCCACACTCACTCATGCAACCCCATACCATCAGAGATGCAGGCTTCTGAACCGAGCGCTGATAACAACTTGGGTTGTCCTTGTCCTCTTTAGTCCGGATGACTTGGCGTCCCAGTTTTCCAAAAAGAACTTCAAATTTTGATTCGTTTGACCACAGAACAGTTTTCCACTTTGCCACAGTCCATTTTAAATGAGCCTTGGCCCAGAGAAAACGCCTGAGCTTCTGGATCATGTTTAGATATGGCTTCTTTTTTGACCTATAGAGTTTTAGCCGGCAACGGAGAATGGCACGGTGGATTGTGTTCACCGACAATATTTTCTGGAAGTATTCCTGAGCCCATGTTGTGATTTCCATTACAGTAGCATTCCTGTATGTGATGCAGTGCCGTCTAAGGCCCGAAGATCACGGGCATCCAGTATGGTTTTCCGGCCTTGACCCTTACGCACAAAGATTGTTCCAGATTCTCTGAATCTTTGGATGATATTATGCACTGTAGATGATGATAACTTCAAACTCTTTGCAATTTTTCTGAGAAACTCCTTTCTGATATTGCTCCACTATTTTTCGCCGCAGCATTGGGGGAATTGGTGATCCTCTGCCCATCTTGACTTCTGAGAGACACTGCCACTCTGAAAGGGCTCTTTATATACCCAATCATGTTGCCAATTGACCTAATAAGTTGCAAATTGGTCCTCCAGCTGTTCCTTATATGTACATTTAACTTTTCCAACCTCTTATTGCTACCTGTCCCAACAGTGAATTTTTTTTGGAATGTGTAGCTCTCATGAAATCCAAAATGAGCCAATATTTTGCATGACATTTCAAAATGTCTCACTTTCAACATTTGATATGTTATCTATATTCTATTGTGAATAAAATATAAGTTTATGAGATTTGTAAATTATTGCATTCCTTTTTTATTCACAGTTTGTACAGTGTCCCAACTTTTTTGGAATCGGGTTTGTATATGCCTACCTGACCCTTGCCTATGAACTCATAGGTTTAGGACTAAGGCAAAAGCTTATATCAATAAGGCTGCATCCATTACTGCCATCTATTGTTATATCACGCATCTTGCGGCTTTACAGTTAATCGAGAAGAGATCGTCTGATGATTATGTAAAGGACAGGAGTGGGTTACACTTCACACGAATCGATTAGTAAAGTTTACGCTTAATTTATAAACATGATTAAAATGCTGTCTATGTCAAGCACATACAGGTGAATAATAGCCTTTTAAATTGATTGTCCTGCTTTATTTCAGTCTATATCAAATGTATGCCTATGCTAACTATTTTATTACAGTGGTGACCCGCCATAGTCTAATCTGTCCCGCCACAGTTTTATAACGAACCTAAGATCACTAACACGGTGTTTTGCATCATTACATTTGCAAAGCAACCGTGAACTGAACAGAAAACAAAATCGCGATATAGCTTAGTGCGCTTATCACAATGAAATGGCCTATCTTCACTCAAGAAGTGCATGATTCGCGTCTTAAATCTTCATCACTGCATGTGCTGTGAGTTTAAACCTGGATTTTTCTGTGCATCTAATTTAAGTTGCATATATTTTGTTCTTGCATGGGTGCAGGTCTGGTTCCAGAATCAAATCACTGAGGGTGCTTCTGAAATTAGTCAGGATGCTATAGTAAAATGCAGATGTAATGTGTAAGCAACAGTTCCACCATAATTAAGAATAGCAATGTATACAGTGACAAATTTAAGATTTTTTTTAAGTCATTACTTTTACAAATAATTGGAATAGAATTTCAAAAATATTGATACAAAAATTCCAATATTTTTTCTAGTCTGCATTTACATTGCTTATTATTATTGCATATTTTTGTCCCGTGTTATGGTAGCAATATTGAGTGTGAATCCTGCATTTATATGTAGATATCACTTCTGAAACTGCAGAGTACAATTGGTTGTCTGTTCTCTTATAGCATGAAAAACAAGATTTCCTTTATAATCACTAAAAAGTCATAACTCATCTTAGTTATAGCTGTCTACACTGCACAATGAGTCTCTTACGTGTCTACACTTTGTTAACGAGAGGCTTCGCAAGCGTGCAAACTCAGTGCTGAATAAAAACTCTGGCGTGTCTTCCGGTGATTCTAACTAACTTAAACACCCCTGATAGGCCATTGCATTCAAGAGATCAACAGCTATGATTGGCTACGTTGCTCACCGCTGCAAAATCATGTAAATAGAAACATTTAAAATTCTCCAGAGTGCAAACACAAATACGCACTGGAGCGTTTGCCAATATGATATTATTACAGTATCAACTCAGGGTGCTCTTGCTTGCGTTTGAGGGTGCTAAGGTGCGTAGAACCGAGCCTGCATTGGTGTGACATTTGTAGCAATTTTGCACTTTGACAGTCAGTGTGAGATATAGGCTACATTTGAGTATTGTATCTTTTGATATAGTTTACAAAATAAAACAGTACACTTTGAAATAATAATTGTAGTGCATTGCGTTGTTTTAAACCCCAAACATTTTACTTAAACATTCTTCATTAACTGTTATTCAGTTATTTGTAATAAGCTGTCATTTAAAAAAAAAAAAAAAATCTAAGTAGTTTCAATGTAGCTAGCTACTTTTTGATAGTAAATTTTAGTGTAGCGAACTACTTTTTCAGAAGGGTAGCTTGACTGTAGATTAACTACTTTAATTTATGAGTAGCTTGTAGCTTGTCAAACTACAGTTTCAGAGTAGCTTCCCCAATACTGCCGTTATTGGAGGTGAGTGTTTGCTTTAATCAGGCTCTTGACCCTTGACTTCCTAACTTTAATGTTTCTCTGGCTGCTGCTGTAACTGTGTGTTTCTGAAGCACAATTGTTTAAGCAAAAAATTACAAGAGAAATTCTGGTTAGATTAAGTTGATTTCTTATTGATGATTCAATCATCATGCAGTGGTCAGAATCAAAGAGATTTACATTTTACAGAGTATGATTTAGGAAATATTTGAGTGGCAGGTGCCCCTGCCAGTCATTGACCATTTCTTTTTTAATGGTCATTAACCGTTCTTTTTATTAATGGTAAACATGCCAGATTTATAGTTATAGATTAATAGTATGGGCCCTGTGTGGGCCCAGTGAGGGATTCTTGGGGGTAAGTTAGGGCTGTCCATGCAGGGCCAACGCTAAGGGGCCAACGTTTTGCCAATGAGCAAATTCTCAGGGGCCCTGCACTGGCAGCCCGCTGGGGGCCCTTACACTAGCCTTAAAGGGTTAGTTCACCCAAAAATGAAAATTCTGTCATTTACTCACCCTCATGCCGTTCCACACCTGTAAGAACTTCAGAACACAAATTAAGATATTTTTGTTGAAATCCGATGGCTCAGTGAGGCCTCCATAGCCAGCAATGACATTTCAAAACACTGCTTCATGAACCTTCGGAGCATTAAGAATCAGCGTGTCGAATCATCGGTTCGGAGCACCAAAGTCACTTGATTTCAGCAGTTTGACATGTGATCTGAATCATGATTCGATACGCTGATTCATTATACTCCGAAGCTTCCTGAAGCAGTGTTTTGAAATCGGCCATCACTATATAAGTCTTTATTTTGTTTTTTTGCCGCACCAAAAATATTCTCGTCGCTTTATAATACTAATATTGACCCGCTGTTCTCACATGAACTGATTTAAATATGTTTTTAGTACATAATGGATCTTGAGAGAGGAAATGTCATTGCTGGCTATACAGGCCTCACGGAGCCATCAGATTTCAATAAAAATATCTTAATTTGTGTTCTGAAGATGAACAAAGGTCTTATGGGTGTGGAACGGCATGAGGGTAAGTAATAAATGACATTATTTTCATTTTTGGGTGAACTAACCCTTTAAGTGGGCCCGTAAAGGGCCATTGCTGGCTTGTTTGCAGGGTAGCATGTAGTAAATGTTTATTCATACATTTTAGTAGAACAAGAACGAACAAAAATCTGCTATCATTAAATAGAATTCAGTTATTCATTATTAGATTTCAGTTGTTCACATAGCAATAACATTATATAATCATTATACAGTATGCCCACTATAATTCAGTATACTTCTAGTCAATCAGTTATTTTAGGAGCATTTGAAAATGCAATAAAGTAATGATCAAATGAAAAAGTTAATTAACTATTCAACAATTAATAAAAATTAAGTAAACATCCTTGTAAAAGGATATTAAAGTACAATACAGAAAGTAACAAACTGGGTTTAGCTTTCCCTCAAAGTTCTAAGCACAATGTAAATGACTATTCCCTTATATTTTGAGCCACTAGTCAGACTATTTGGTTATTCAACATGGCAATATATTTGTTTATAAACCACTTTAATTTATATAATGTTTTTTTCCTTCATTGTTGTCTTGAATAACTGCATGTTATTCGTCTCAGCAGGGATGGGCAGTATTTATGATACATGTATTTCAAATACAAAATAGTATTTTGTAATTTGTATTTGATAGGGTTGATGAAAATGGCTTCATATTTTGTATCAAAATACTTAAGTGTTTTGTATTTTTATAGTTTTAAAATACTGTAAAATACTTTGTAAGAAGTCTACATGATGACATCATAAAATTGCGGCCTCTGATTGGTGCTTACTCAGTAGTTTGCCCAGACTTGTTGAGAGCAGAACAGAAATTTGATCCATATGGAAGAAGGTGGTCAAGGTACGAAATGCGCATGGTGACAGCTTTCCATTATTTTTTTTGCATAAATTGCTATAATTTTTGACAGTTCATGTTAAGTTTTAGTGTTTGTTTTGGTAGCCTAGGCTAAATACCAATTTAAATTTACATAATGTTCTTGAAAACAATTGTACCAAGCAGCAGCCCCTATATTTATGATTAACAATCAATTGATTAATTAGTTAGAAACTAGTAGCTATGAATACAAGTGCCATGAGTTGTCTTCTTATGAATGACTTGTTTGTCATTGAGTCAGTGTTGCTGATGCAAAGTAGGCCTGTCGTTACCAAACATCAAGTAACTAAATTAGGAAACTGTTGGTTACTTTAAAACTAACCTTCATCTGGAAAATCACAGAGATATGTTAATATTTGATCTGTTAAAGCCATAATATGTAAATTTTCACCCTAGAGGTCGCTTATTCAAAAAGGCATAGCTTGATGACGCCTTGATTTCATGGAATATTGGGATAGTGCTACTCTGTGCGTTCACTCAGCGGCTACTATGAGACACTTGTTGCACACTGCAGTAAGCTAGATCGATATTAGTCATGGTAAAACATGGTACTCGCGATAAATCAAGAAAACAAGATTCAAACAAAAAGACTTAATGTGTTGAGCTATATAACATGATTAGTTTTCTGTTAATGAATGTATCCAAACAGTTGCTCACCTGACTAATAAAACACATAATATACAAAAGTGTCTTTGATGTTTCCATGGTTTTTCCACAGAAATTGAGGGTAATGATGTCATTGATAGGCGACGCACGGACAGTCTGTGTCCTGGTTAAAATTGCTTATTTCTCTGGATTTAAACATTCTTGGAAACTTTTGGGATAATGTAAGTACACAAGTCAACAAAATATAAAAAATTGTTCTAGCGGTTTTTTGACATTTTAATTTTAATCTACATGTTGTGCCTTTAACTGGTTTCATATGTCATATTTATTGCATGACTCGGGCAGAGAAAAGCTGTTGCTATCAAACATTGTTTACTTAATCAACTGAGTCAGTGTAAAGGTGAAGGGATCGATCCAATTGATGGATGGTTTGCGAAGAAATTTCATGCTCCCTTGTAAAAGTATTTTTTAGCATTTTTAAAATACAAAAATACAGTAGTTTATTTTGATACATGGTGTGGCTGCTGTATTTTGTAGTTTATTTTCATACACTTAAAATGAAGGTATTTGGTATTTTATTTTGAAATACATTTTGATGTATTTTTGCCCAACACTGCATTTCAGTAACACATATTGTCATCTCCAGGTAATACAGAACGACTGATTGTTTTCACAAACCAGTGCTGATCTGTTTGCAATGGCAGTTTAGCTTTAGTATGTCAGAGGAGCGAGGAAAGGACTCTCTCTCAAAGATGAGTCTCTCAGAGGAACAGAGGTAAGACTGCGTCTGTTTTCAGAAAGTTTCAGTTTTTTCCTGTGAAGAGCAAAACTTTAAGCAATGTTTTTATATTTGCAAATGCTTTGCAGAATTTCATAATTATTATTATTAACGCTGCAGTCCGCGATTTTTCCTCTTTGTCGCCATCTCTGTTTGAAACCTGCAATTGCAGTCATATGCGGAACAGTTATCTGTACGTGCGTTGTGCCTCGGCACAGCTCGTCAGCGCGGATGAATCTAATGCTTGCTGTCAGTCACCGCACCGGTGTGGATACTGAACTTCAGAATCACAGATTCTACGTCTTGATAGTATGACCAATATAAGAATTTTCACTGGAAAATATCATCTGAACAAGTAAGTAACATGTCTGCCACTTTTGTTCTGACCAACTGAGGAAAAAAGCATTAGGCCTACAAAAAATTGCGCTGCCAATGGTGATTAAATCTAATGATCGCTTAGCTCGGATCATGCTAAACCGTGCAAATTATTATTAATGTTATACTTTGCACTCAAATCGTTAATGTTAACAACATCAGCATTGCGTGACTGTGTATTTAGTGTGTATTAGCGTTACCTGTAGATTTCAATTTCTGTATCCACTCCGCAAGTCCAAAGTCTTTTGCTTTTTGACTACGGGTGAATCTCCAGTTGTCTCTGATGATCTTTCTGGATTACAATCCGCCATCAAAATGATAAATTTAATTATTTCAGCTGCTGTGAGAACAGGCTATAAATGATCCGCTACCAGCTGCATCCTCACGTGATAAAATCGACTTGCCTGGACTCCTTGCTTTCTTTTTACGGACGTGACGTAATGACGCATAGAGGAACTGCTGCATGCTCGAATTTCCCACGGAAATCCACCATGTCGCTTTTATTATAAAACATTATTACAAGCTTACCGTTGTGAATCGAGACAAGATAATGAGATAGTTTTGAACACTGGCTGGTTATGTACTTGCTCAAAAATTGATTTTGGATCATTTTTAACCAAAAAAAGTTATGGACTGCAGCTTTAAAAATAAAACTTAGTGGCCAGTAGATGATCATCATTTACAAACTAAATCAAATTTAGTCTTTCCTTCAATAGTACTATTATATTACAGAACTAAGTCTAAGTTTACAGTAATTATTGTGCAAATGTGTGCATGTTTCTGTGAAGGACTAGAGAGAGTGTGTGCCGTTATCAGAAACAGATGAACTTCTGTAGTAAAGTTTCTCTTCTCTCTTTGTGTCATTAGTGAAAGATCAGGCTCACATGTGTCCAGCTCTGTTTCTGTGAAGAGTGACCATTCAAAGGATGGTGGCAAACCGAACTTCAGTGAGAAAAAAACATCTACAAAAAGGTATTTTATATGTTTTACATTATAGTGTTGTGTTTGCTAATATCCCCACGATGGTGTATATGATGAAACTTAACCAAATACAACAGTAATTCACAGAACACATTGTCTGCTAGTCTGCTTTCCTCTCTATTGAACTTGGTCTGAAGCTTCTTTCCTAGGGTTGCCACCCTTCCCGTGAAATACGGAATCGTCCCGTATTTACAGGCAAAACAACGGGACGCGATTTGTCCCGTATTTTACATAGGTCCACATTATGCAGCATCCCATGCAAATCATTGTGTGAAGACGTGTCCTATTCTGCCCCTGATTGGGTAATACTCGCTGCCATCGTTGGTTTGATTGGTTTGTTTCAGGTTCACGCCGTGAATCACGGCCAATCAGAGTCAGAGGAGGGCGGGACGAATTTCCCACGGAAAATTCCCATTTTTTTAATTGATAATGTTTTATATGCTGCTTATTAAGAAATAATGTTAATAATGTACATTAATCATGTTATGGTATGATTTGTTTATTAAGGTTGTACAGTCAGACACATAAGCATTACTTTAATAAGAGTTTAGAGAGAGATATTTAATACATATGTAATCAAAACCTATGTGAATAAAATAAAGAAATACAAAATAAAATAAAGTACCTATGTGAATAAAATAAACAACTATTTGTTATGCTTAACCAATTTAAATAACTGCATCATTCAATACTATAGAATTAACAATAGACTATATAAAAATGGAATAAATAAATACATAAATATATTTACTTACCAATTATAAAAAATGTTGTTAAGTGTTTTACTTAAATAAGAAATGTTTGTAGATATTATGTCATTTAGGTGTGGTTTCACTGTTTGGATGGTGTTACTGCAAACAATGCCAAATATTTTAGCCAAAATCTTTGTTCACATCACTCTATAAAATTACTCTAGTTAATTAGCAATTTCTTATCCTACTCCCCTCTGGGTTACAGCAGCTGAGTTAATGCTGGTGTTGGCCTATGTTTATTATTGTCATAGCTGTGTATTCAATATGACCACTTAAGTTGTGATAGTGAGAGACTGATTGCATCTGTTCACACTGATTTCAATAGCAGATATCTTGTTATAATGTCCATTGGTATCAATCTTAATATTTTTATGAAAATATGTTTTAAGTTATGATATACCATCACTGGCACGCCATCGGGACCATGGTCATCGTGGCCCCGAGGGGTGTTGCCCCCGCTGCGGCAGGCGTCCCTTATTTTTCTGTATTGAAGGTGGCAACCCTATTCTTTCCAGTAACACAATCACTCCACATTTAATTATCATTTGCAACATAAACCCTTTTTCAAATGAGACTGAAGTATCTCCTGTAGTAAAGTGTTTTTTCCTCTCTGTTCTTTGTGTCATTAGTGTGTGCTGTTATCAGAAACAGATGAACTTTTGTAGTAAGGTTTCTCTTCTCTCTTTGTGTCTTTAGTGAAAGATCAGGCACATATGTGTCCAGCTCTGTGTCTGTGAAGAGTGACCATTCAAAGGATGGTGGCATACCGAACTTCAGTGAGAAAAAAACATCTATAAAAAGGTATTTTATGTTTTTCTTATTTTTGGTCACACATAGACTGTTAGAAAGTGTATCAATAGTCGGCGCCGGTGGCCTCATGGGTAGCGCGCCGACATGTAGCGCTAATGCGCTTCGGGCGACCCGAGTTCGAGTCCCGGCTCGTGGTCCTTTCCCGATCCCGTCCCCCTCTCTCTCTCCCCACTTCGCTTCCTGTCTGATCACTGTCCTATCATAATAAAGGCAAAAACGCCAAAAATAAATCTTAAAAAAAAAAAAAAGAAAGTGTATCAATGAATTATCAAGTTTTATTATCATAACACTCTATAGTTCAAATATTTACCAGAGTAATGGTGAGCAGGGCACAACCCACCGCAGGGCTAGTTGTAACACGTTTTAAATACTTCCACACATGCTAGCATGACGAAACCTAATGTATTTACTAGTTGCCGTATCAACACTATATAGAGAAAAAAAAAGTGCCAAATTCAGAACTCTTTGAAAGAACATTTATTTAACCATAGAAAAAGTAAATTTCTTAAGTAAATTTTTCATCTGTTTTTTGTTTACTTAAAATTAGACAAATTTGATATTTTAATTTTATATCTGTTATTTGAGATAGTTCATTAATGCTTCGCTAACTAGAAGAAGACACTAACCAGGTTTAAATCCCAGCTGCGCAGATGGGGAACGTTCCAACACTGCGTTAAAAAGTGCCCTGCTATTAGAACTTTGCCATTTCATACAGTTACCGATGGGATTATTAAATTGGCATTATTAACTTTTATGAATTTCTATTGAGAAACCATGAGAAACGAATAAAGACTGAGAGGAAGAACCTGAATATTTAGAAATTATTATTTAAAGAAATTTACAGCATTCGTACTGGCTCGTCTATTTATCTCCTGTTCTGGGATGCTGTGTCTGGAGGGAGAGAAGTGTTGTGTTCAGCTCTGTGTTTTTCTGAATGTGTGTATTTCTTCATCTGTTTGCATGCTTTGTGTTGACATATGCTGTATAGCTGTGTTTTGCAGTGTGTTCATGGTCATACTCAAATTATTTTATTTTGAAATGTTGTTATTTTATAAGAAAAAGATAATTGTCTTTTATTGGCAAAATATTTTTGTTTGTCTTGGATAATTATTCTGTCATATGGAGATTTACACTGTCATATGGGGATTTAAAACTTGTACAGTTGGGTGTAAATCCCCATTTGATTCGTTGGTATATCTCATTCCTCACTAATAGAGTTCAGAGAGTTAAAGTGAATAAAACGTTGTCATCTGCTATCATAACAAATGTCAGAGTACCCCAAGGTTGCGTCAGCTCTGCCATACTTTTCACCTTGTATACAGATGACTTGTCGAACTGACAAATCAGTATATTTTTAAGTATTCCGATGACACTGTGTTAATATCTGTGTTGAATGGTTTGGACAGTCCTAGGTTTCATCAACAGGGTGTGACTAATTTGGTTGAGTGGTGTGAGAATAATGATCTTGTCATTAATACAAGTAAAACAGAAGAGATTATATTTGGGTCCACATCTGATACTCATACAATGCCTGTTTTTGTTCATAATGGAAAAATCAGACAAGTCAAAACTTACAAGTATTTAGGTGTGATGATTGATGATATGTTATCATGGAAAGATCACAAAGAGAAAGAGCAGACAATCTATTTTCTTCGTCGTCTTAGGTCTTTCGGTGTAAGCAAACAAATTATTCTGTTATTCTTTATGTCTGTGATAATGAGTGTACTTGAATATTGCAACTCTATTTGCTATAAAAGTTTGTCTGTTAAGCTAACACAGTTGTTCAATCAGTTAAAATTAATTAATTGTTGGCCTGCCTCTAGAGAAGCTATATGACTCAACTTATTATAATAGTTTAAGACTGGCTAATAATATAAATTCTGATCCTAATCATGTCCTGCATAATGAGTTTGAATTATTACGATCAAGTCGGAGGTTGAAGATTAAAAAAAAGTGAGACTGAAACACTCGTTTGTGCTTCAGGCGATCCTTGAGCTGAATAAGACACTTAATCGTAAATCAAGAATATTGTGCAGTGGGATGTAGTAAGGGTAGGGTAGGGTTTTTGTGTGTGTGTGTGTGTGTGTGTGTGTGTGTGAATTAAGTGATGTTGTGTAAGAGATGTTGATTGTTGCAAACATAGAAACATACTGTTATGCAAGAAAAATTTCAGACTTGTTCTGACAATAAAGTATTATATCATATCATCTTATCATGTTAAAACATGCCCCTCATATGTTACAACATGCCCCACCTATGGGGCATGTTGTCACACTTCAATTCTATTATTTTGGCTTAAATAATGAAAAAAGTATACATTGTATTAATGAAACGACATATTTGTGCCAGATATGTGAATTAATTTGGAAAAAACGAAATACTCTGAACCCTAAGTAGATTTAAACAAACTGAGAAAGTCAAAATGTGTTAGGTTCATGCCACTCTCCCCTATTTTTTTTTCTCTTTGCTAAAAATATTTACTGGAGATTTCGGTAATATTTTCCCTGGAAAAATACTGCATTATTTTTATTTATTTTTATTCTCTAACAGGTTTCAAAGTGAAACATTAGATTCAGATTTCCAGACTCACAGGAAGCACAAGAATTTAACAGACAATCTCCTGTGGATCTTTCAGGTAAAAACATAAATAAAAAATTCATAAACATTAAATAATTACAGCAAACAAATAGATTATTGATCAAGATTGCCTTCAAAAGTACTCAATAGAAATTTAATGTCTAATTCTTTTTTACCATTTACTTTTCCTTTTAAGAACCTATAAATAAATATGAAAATATAAAAATAGATTGATTAATTAATTAATTAAGACAATGTCTTTTAACTGAATTTTTTTTTACTAGTATTTTAATAATAATTAATTATTATAGATAGTTTTGACCAAACTATGCATGTACGGCTTGGTTACATTTTGTTGTTCTGTCTCTCTTTTTTGCTTTGTAGGATCTTGAGAGTAAAATAATGACGTTTCTGAAGAATGAGCTGGAAAAGTTTAAGAAAATATTACAAAAAGAGAACAAACAATACTTTGTGAAGGACTTTAATGAGAATAGATGCAGTATCAAAGAAGCAGCTCTTGATCTCACACTACACTACCTAAGAGAGATGAAGCAAGATGAAACTGCCGATACACTAGAAGGTAAGAGACTCTTCAACATCTGTCAGATTGTCCCTTATTAATGTAGGAGGGGAAATTGAGATGAAAAATGTGTCTGTTTGTTGTTCCTGTGTTTAGATGAGCTGCACTTCATTCATCCACTAAAATGTGACCTAAAAATGAAGTACCAATGTGTGTTTGAAGGAATAGCAAAGCAAGGTGACTCCACACTTCTGAATAACATCTACACAGATCTCTATATCACTCAGGGTGGTAGTGAACAGGTCAATACTGAACATGAGGTAAGACAGATTGAAGTTGCTTTCAGACGTCATGAATCACAAGAGATACCAGTTCAATGCACAACGATGTTTGAAGCACCTGAACAAGACAAGGAGTTAAGAACTGTTCTGACAAAAGGAGTTGCTGGCATCGGAAAATCTGTCTCTGTGCAAAAGTTTGTTCTGGATTGGGCTGAAGGAAAAGAAAATCAAGATATCAGCTTCATATTTCCTCTTCAATTCAGAGAGATGAACTTAAAAGAAAATGAAAAACTATGTTTGATGGATCTTATAACTCAGTTTTTCCCAGAGACAAAAGGACTGAACCTTACAAGAAGGAATAATTTTAAAGTGCTGTTTATCCTCGATGGTTTGGATGAATGTCGCCTTCCTCTAAACTTTGAGGGTAATGAGACGTGGCGTGATGTTTCGTCACCAGCCTCTCTGGATGTTCTCCTAACGAACCTTATCAAGGGAAATCTGCTTCCTTCTGCTCTCATCTGGATCACCACCAGACCAGCAGCTGCCAGTAAGATTCCTCCTGACTGTATTGACCGACTGACAGAGATTCGAGGATTCAATGATGCACAAAAGGAACAGTACTTCAGAAAAAGATTCACAGATGAGAAAATGGCCAATAAAATCATTGACCATGTTAAACAATCAAAGAGTCTCTTTATCATGTGCCACATACCAGTCTTCTGCTGGATTTCAGCCATTGTTCTTCAGAACATTTTGGAGGAGAAAAGAAATGATGATCTGCAAAACAATCAGGCAGATGATGCCTCTAAAATGCTGCAGGAATCAAATACTGAAGACACTCCAAAGACTCTGACACAAATGTACACACACTTTTTCCGCTTTCAGATCCAACAAAGCTGCCGAAAGTATGATGGAGAATATGCACCAGATGTTTCCTGGGATAAAGACACCATTCTTTCACTGGGGAAACTGGCATTTCAGCAGTTGAAGAAAAAAAACCTGATCTTCTATGACACAGACCTGGAAGCCTGTGGTATTGACGTCTACAAGGCATCAGTTTACTCAGGCATGTGTACCCAAATATTTAAGGAGGAATCAGGGCTCACACTTGGTACCATGTACTGCTTTGTTCACTTGAGCATTCAAGAATTTATTGCAGCCCTTTATGCACATCTGTTTCTAGACATCCACAAGAAAAGTGTGTTTGTTCAAGAGTTCACAGAACAGGAAAACAAAAATGAAACCATGATTGATTTGCTCAAGACTGCAGTGGACAAGGCACTGGAGAGTGACAATGGACACCTGGATCTTTTCCTTCGCTTCCTTCTCGGTCTGTCACACCAGTCTAATCGTCCACTCTTACGAGGTCTGTTGACACAGCAAGATGGCAATGACCTGATAAAAAAGGAAATAGTTCAGTACATCAAGCAGAAATTTGAAAAAAATCTGTCTCCAGAGAGATCCATCAATCTGTTCTACTGTCTAAATGAACTGAATGATCAAACTCTGGTGAAAGAGATTCAGACCCATCTTAGCAAAGGAAGTCTCTCATCGGCTGACCTTTCACCTGCCCAGTGGTCTGCTTTGGTCTTTGTGTTGCTGACATCAGAGGAAGAGCTGGAGGAGTTTGAGCTTCAGAAATTCAAGAAATTAGACGAGTGTCTCATTACATTATTGGCAGTCATTAAAACATCCAAAAGAGCTCTGTAAGTCAAAGTAAAACAGTCATTTTTTATTTTCTTCAGTAAAACAAAAAAACAAAAGCAAAACAAAAAAAACATTTATATTAGGGTTCTGATGTGGCTGATGTATTCAAACTATTATCTTATTTATAGTTAAAATATATATATATAATATTTATATTTAGCAAATGTATTCAAATTAATTATTCTGTAATCTTATTTATTTCCCTTGTAGGCTGAATGATTGTAACTTAACATACAAAAGCTGTTCAGCTCTGGCTACAGTTCTTAGTTCAGATACCAATCTGAAAGAGTTGAACATGAACAATAATAATCTGCAGGATTCAGGAGTGAAGCTGCTCTGCACTGGACTGGAGAATATAAAGTGTAAATTGGAAATACTGAGGTAAGTATTATGACAATAAACAAAGCTCATTGAGCTCAACAAAAAGGCTGAAATCCAGACTTGGATAATGAACAGGGCTGCGTTTCCCAAAAGCATTGTAAGCCTAAATGGGAAACAGAGCCCAGGGGCTTCATTTATAAAGCTGCGTACACTTAAATCCATGCCAACATTCATATAAAACCTGTCTTTGACGTGGAAAAGTGTGCCACGTCAGGGTCTGAGCAGGTGTATGCACTTTTCCATGTCAGATTACTGCAGGTTTTTTGAAATCTAAGCTATTCTTGCAGCTCGCTATTCTAAATTAAAGGATTTGGACAATGACTGGTGATCTTTTATATGTAAATGACGTTAATTAGGATTTCAATTCCATGTAAATCTCTGTGAATCATGTCTAATAGCCAGATGTTCTTCTGCCTTCTCCTAGGCTATTTGTCAATTTTCTTGCACTTTTCTCCTTCATTACTTCGGTCTTCATCAGTCTTATCTCCGCTTGTAGTTCTAACACCTTCTCTTCACCCCCGTATGGGTGTTCATTAACCTAATTTTCACACCTTTTGCTCATTTCATCCTGTTTTACATCATAAACAAAGGAAGTCAAATATAATATAATTTTATGTTTTGCAGGTACATTTCAAGCAAATAACATTCAAGCATCTTTATATGACATTAACTTAAAAGCAAACAAAATAACATTTCTTTGAATAGCAATATCAATATGAAAATACTATAAAGGGATTATAAACAAATCTAGATAAACAAATCTGTATATAGATCAGGGGTATTAAGTTAAAGTTCCAAGAGGCCCAGTCTCCATATTTCCTTCCAGGTGGAGGTTCCTGCTCTACCAGTCATCTCTATAAGTGTCTATGAGTATGAGTGCTCTAACTGGAGAAGTTTTGTGTATCCAGTGTTGGTGTGACAGCGCTGCAGTGGTGGTTGCATCTTCAGTGAGATTTCTCCTGTTTAATACAGCCTAAAAGACATTTCTGCAGTTAAATACAGCCTCAAAGAGCTTACTGCACACTGCACTAATTCCTGCGAACTGTGCCACAACCATTTCCCTTGTGCACTTCAGTACTAGGAACTGAGGGCGAACCAGACTAATTTATTTTATAGATGATTCGTTCAAACATAATTCCATACAAAACTCATCTAGACACTCCAGATCCCAAATCAAACCGCAGGGCCCAAAATCAGAGAATATGTCATTTATGGCTCCATTTACGGCTCCACAAAACTCCCAGCGAAGTACTTTATGGTCATGCATGCTTCCTAGCTAAGGAAGAATGTTGTCAACTTGGGGCAGTGAAAACAAGACGAAGGGCCAAAAGACAACACATTGTGACTCACAGTTTGAGCCTCACTGTTCATATATTTTCTGTTCATATATTTAAATAAAGGGCGATTCTTTTAATAAGTACTGCATTTTCTTTACTTGTCTTACTCAGCGTGATGTAGCTATTCATGCAGTTATATAGCCTCAAAATTCAAGATACATGGGCATTTTTGCCCCAACGAGTTTGTCTATATATCATATAACGTAGTTGTATTACAATATCACGAGCAAAGGTGCCATTTTCCCCAAATCAGCACAAATGCAATGTTCATTTAACTTATTGTTAAATGAACAATGTGAGTTACAGTATTGTTAATATTGTTTGTTTTTTCCTTTACTTCGCCAATGAAAATTTCAAAATTATGAACAGCAAAACAGAGCCCCCATATAACAGACAGAAATGTATTTATTATACTGACTGAATCTGCATTTAGAACGAATCAGTTTAATGATTAAATGACCCGTTTAATAAAGACGGTTACTTGCTTGCTTTCTGAATGAATCAGTCATTTGAACAAATCAGTTGAATGAATGACTCACTCACTCATTAAGACAGTGAATTTATATTTTTTCATATTTAAAGTACATTTTAATTAAAAAGTTAAAATTAGAAAAAAATTTAATATTTAAATATTGAATTAAATTTATGTAGACAAATTGTAAATGCTGTGTAAATATATTAATGCCACTTCTTATTCTGTGCCACCTCTGTATTGCAAAGATGGATTTTGCTGATAATGATTTCATTTGATTGGTAGCAGCCATAATGTATAGGCTACTACGCTAGTATTAATTTTCATTTCTTCAGATCTTAAAAAGCTTGAATAAAAATAATAAATGAATAAAAAATGTGCAGCAACCCTGAACGAGAAAAATTAAACAAAGTAAAAATTATTTAGACTGATATTGTGAATTCTTTTGGCCACAATAACCATGGTGTGAAAAATCTAATATCGTGACAGCCCTATTACGAATATATATGGTCTAGAATTGCTTCTAGTTTTAGAATAAATTTTAGAAAGACTGGTCTGTTTTGTCCACCAAAATTATCAGTCTGATCTTTTATCAACTCTTAAAAAGGAGGTTATTCTTCTGGCCAAGAGGAATTCTTATCGTAGTACTTACAAAAGCATATAGCTAGCGAAATCAAAACATTAAAGTGACTTGGTTCATGAGCATAAACAGAAACAATTAAGCATGAATATAATAAATTTAATACTTGAATATATGAATACATACAACTAAATCTAAGCAAAGAATACAATATGGGATAACAACAGTAAAAAAAAGAAAGAAAGAAACAAAGAGATTATCAAAGAATGGCAAAATTACAAACTGTTAAACCTTTGAGAACCAGCAATGAATCAGAACTTAAAGCTTAAAAACGCATCTAAAGAGTGGTTTACTTGCATTGGTAATTTTGTTGCTGTAGTGGATGTGCGTGTCTGTCCGTTCGAGCTGGAGCTTCATATTGGTCTCTTCCTGAGGCTGAGTCTTCAGCCGTGCAGGAATTTTAAACAGAGTTAAAGTGAAGTCGCCAGAAAAATAAAAGAAGAAAAGTCTGTCTCGTCCAAAGATGGGGAGCCCAGATGAGCTTGTGTCGGTTTGTTACCATGCGTTCACACCGCCGCTGGTGAGAATGTCAAAATTCGCCCTGGTTGCCCTGCCAACAACGCTGTACTGTGCGTTCAAACCGCCACTGGCGGGAGGGTCAAAGTAAATGACAAGTTGTGGCAACCAATCGGAATCCTCTCAAGCGAGGACCTCTACATTCCGACTGGTTGCCTCCAAACCACGTCATAGGTCATTACCATAAAGTTGACCTGACTTCAACTCTCCTTGACACTCTCACTGTCCAAAACGCGCCGCGCCACTCTCGCCAGAGCTCATTGCTGGCTCACATTGAAAATTAATGACTTCCTGTCACTTTGATGCTCTCGCCGGTGGAGGTGTGAACGCACAGTTATATATGCAAATCTTCTACACTCCTTGCGGTGAACTGGCCAATGACAAGGGTGTATTTTGAGTGGGAGAAAGTGTCTTTTGTCTCTTTTTACAACCTAATTTGGCTGATTTATGATGGTATCAGATTTGGGTAGTTTTTACTCCAATGGACATTAAAAATAGAATAATGCATTTTATCGTAACATAACACCTAGTTGGTTAAGACATTCTGAGAGAATTAAATCAAAGCCAAATACAATAGAGTGGAAATGCATTAATGCAGAGATACATCCTTACACTTGAATATAAATATTTACCCCCAGTTTCACAGAAAAGGCTTAAGCTAGTCCTAGACTAAAATGCATATTTGAGCTGTTGTAACTGAACGTAACTTGTACTGACAGATCTTAAAATATGTCAGTCCCATTGTTTTGTATCAAGATGCACACCAGTAATGTTTTTTTTTTTTTAGTGTACGTTTATAAAAGCTACTTAAATGCCCTAATTGAACTAAGGCTTAATCCTGGCTTAGGCTAAGCCCTGTCTGTGAAACCGGGACTTAGCGTTTAACTAACACAATTAAAAATCACAACTAATGCTCATATAATATGGAGACACACAGGGATACATAGTGTACATTTTGGAATAGTTGAAGTTTGAGTCAAATGTAGAGAAAGACTCTATGTGTGTGTGTGTGTATTGGTGATCATCTGGCCACACAGGAATTTGGTGCCTGGTGTGGGAGGGATTTAATCTGAGTTGATTAAGATAATTTTGAAGTCAATAAGTGCATCATGGTGTGGCTGTTTAGCATCGATACCCTGCAACAAAAGAGCCAGCTGTCCCATTAAAGTCAGACTGGCTGGAGCTGGCTGTGATTTAACTATGCAGTTCAATGGGTTAAAAGCTTTTCCTAAAATTTAAAGCTGAATCGATCATCATTGATTCAGTCCAGATGCTACAGTCTGATCCCCGAAACATCTATATAAAACAGACCTTGTTCTGAGTGACACAGAGTTGAAATCCATAAGAAAACCAGAGTCTGCTTTTACATATAAAAAAAATGCATCAAAACATTTCTAAACGATATTGTCCAACTGCTGTATAATTCTATATTATGTCTACAAACTAAAAACAACAAATATACGTGACCATTATGCTCCAAACACTCACAATTCATGTTATTGTTATAACTTTTGAATGGTTGATTAGTAGAGTGTGTTGTTTACTATGTGCATGATTGACTTCTAATAACTCAAAGGATGGCATGAATGAGATCTGTGTAAAATATATTGTATTATTTTTCGATAAATCATGTCTAAACTGTATTCTCTGTATTCTCAGCTGAGAGTGGGAAAGATAAGAGACAAGGAGATAACATTTAAATTATGATCAGGTGAGGAGAAAATCCACATCAGAACCAAAGATGATACCTAATTGGTCAGAACTCCTCAAAGAGGTTGGACAAACACCTCAGTTTAAATATTCAGTACACAAAGACAAGACAAAGATAAGCAGACGATGAAGAGCAGATGACCTGATCAAGGCAGATCAAGATCAGATAAAAAAATAATAATAAGCAGTTCATTCAAGCTATCCAACTACTCTCGTCTCACTCACTTACTTTCCTTTCTTTTACCTAGCTTTCCTAGCTTCTCCTCAACCACCACCAATGTGCATACCCCTAATCTTTTCAAAAGACATACTGGGATTTTTAATGACCACAGAGAGTCAGGACCTTGATTTAAGGTCTCATCAGAAGGACCGTGTTTTTTGACAGTACAGGTGCTGGTCATATAATTAGAATATCGTGAAAAAGTTCATTTTTTTATTGTAAATTATTTTAAAAAATGAAACTTTCATATATTCTAGATTCCCTACATGTAAAATAAAACATTTCAGAAGTTTTTTTTTTTTTTTAATTTGTTGATTAGAGCGTACAGCTAATGAAAGTCCAAAATCCAGTATCTCAAAATATTAGAATATTTGGTAACACTTTACTTGAAGGGGTGTGCATAAGACTGACATGACACCTTCATAATCATGACATGACACATGTCATGAATATGAAGGAGGTTTTATGAATGTTTATGACAGCTGTCATTAAGTGTCATTCGCTCAATTGTCTTTTTCTTTTTCTTTTTTTTTTTACTTTTTATTTTTGCATTTTTTAATTTTCACAATGAACAAGATCTTTTACAGATCTTCCATTTGTTTCATATATTTGAGTGGGTTACATAGCTGGTCCATTTCCACCATCGTAATTTACATTTATGTGCTTCCAATCTCAGGTCGTGGGTCATTTTTTCCATTGCAAATATTTCCGCCATGATATTCTTCCATTGGTCCAGACTCAAAAGCTCACTTTTCAACCAATTCCTCGTTATAACTTTCTTACTTGATATCAGCTTTGAATAGATGAATGTCTTCCCCTCTAACAACATCTTTAGTTAACAGGCCTAAATACAGAGCAGTTATGTCATTTTTAATGCAAAGATGACATTGTTTGAGATGTCCGAGTTATGACAACTTGACATAAACCAATATATCATAACCTGTCAGTGTCTTTGTCATGACAACTTGACATCATTTAGCTTTATGGGTTAACATTACATTAAACTGTCATGTAGTTGGTTTTGACATGAGGCCATTATAATAGTGTCATAAATATGTATCTTGAGCTCAAGTACAGTGGTACAAATTGAACTTGTCATTAAATTGTCATTAAGTGACAATACTCTAACAAATAATT
This sequence comes from Megalobrama amblycephala, assembly GCF_018812025.1. NCBI lineage: Eukaryota > Metazoa > Chordata > Actinopteri > Cypriniformes > Xenocyprididae > Megalobrama > Megalobrama amblycephala. The sequence goes on from NC_063063.1 coordinate 32,481,929, forward strand.
TTATAACAGCATTTATAACTATTTTTCATTTCATGTTTTTTTTTTTTGTTTTGTTTTTGTTTCCTCCAACAGAAGGTCAGATAATAGACAATTTCAAATTTCGTAAAAAAGATGACACTGTTATAAAATAATGGTAACACTTTATTTTAGGGTCTTTTAACTAGTTGCTTATTACTATTAGCATTCATATGGCTAAAATATTGGCTATTTATTAATACTTATAAAGCACATATTAATGCCTTATTCTGCATGATCTTATTCTACATTCTTAATCCTACCCAATACCTAAACCTAACAATTAACTATAATAAGCAGTAAATTAAGAGTTCATTGAGGGAAAAGTCATAGTTAATCGTTTATAAATGTGTTCCCTATACTGAAATGTTACCAAAATAATGTAATGTAATGTTAACCCATAAAGCTAAGTAGTTTTTTTAAGTTTGATAATTAATCTGCTATGTCATGTTTATGACAGGTTATGATGTTTTGCAAATGTCAAATTGTCATGACAAAGACACTGACAGGTTATGTTGTGTTGGTTTATGTCAAGTTGTCGTAACAAAGACATCTCAAACAATGTCATCTTTGCATTAAAAATGACATAATTGAGCGAATGACATTTAATGACAGTTGTCATAAAAATGCATAAAACCTCCTTCATATTCATGACACACGTCATGACAAGATTATGAAGGTGTCATGTCAGTCTTATGCACACCCCTTCAAGTAAAGTGTTACCGAATATTTACATTTGAGTTTCATTAAATGACCATCCCTACTGTATAAATTCTGGGTATCTCTTGTTCTTTGAAACCACACTAATGGGGAAGACTGCTAACTTGGCAATGGTCCAGGAGACAATCAGTGACTCCCTCCACAAAGAGAGTAAGTCACAGAAGGTCATTACTGAATGGGGTGGCTGTTTACAGAGTGAAATATCAAAGCATATTAAATGCAAAGTTGACTGGAAGGAAGAAATTGGGTAGGCAAAGGTGCACAAGCAACAGGGATGACGGCAAGCTTGAGAATACTGTCAAGTAAAGCTGATTCAAACACTTGGGAGAGCTTCACAATGAGTAGAATGAAGCCGGAGTCAGCACATCAAGAGTCATATGCTTTATGCTTCCATCTGCTGACAAGCTTTATGGAGATGCTGATTTCCTTTTCCAGCAGGACTTTAGTACCTGCCCACAGTGCAAAAACCACTTCCAAGTGGTTTGTTGACCATGATATTACTGTGCTTTATTGGCGAGCCGACGTGCCTGACCTGAATCTATGGGATATTTTCAAGAGAAAGATGAGAAACAGTCGATCCAACAATATACAGATGATCTGAAGGCTCAATAGTGCCTCAGCAGTGCCACAGGCTGATCACTTCCATGCCACACTTCACTGATGCTGTAATTTGTGCTAGGAGCAAGTCATTTGCTGTAATATGTGCTGCCGACCAAGTGTTGAGTGCACAAATGAACATACTTTAAAGAACTTGAACTTTTCTGTTTTGCAAATCCATTTTTTGATTGATCTTAGGAAATATTCTAATATTTTGAGATACTGGATTTTGGACTTTCATGAGCTGTGCGCTCTAATCATCAAAATTAAAAAAAAAAAAAAAACTTTTGAAATGTTTTACTTTACGTGTAGGGAATCTAGAATATATGAAAGTTTCATTTGTTTAAATAATTTACAATAAAAAAATGAACTTTTTTACAATATTCTAATTATATGACCAGCACCTGTATAGTGTCCCCGTCAATATATACTGGGGCGTTAGGACCCACACAGATCACAGGGTGAGTACCCCCTGCTGGCCTCACTGACACCTCTTCCAGCAGCAACCTAGTTTTCCCAGGAGGTCTCCCATGCAGGTACTAACCAGGCTCAGCACTGCTTAGCTTCAATGAGCAAATAGTGTTTTTTACACTGATTGGATATATCCACTACAGAGCTTATAGTTACGGCTCATGCAAATGAACGCTGGATGATTCAGTTGCTTGGTTATTCATTACCTGGTTGTGGTTGGCAGTCACTATCGCTGCCTCACGTATCTGCGCTTAAAGAGGTCATGACATGAGAAATCTAATTTTCCTTGGTCTTTTGGCATATAAGAGGTCTTTGTCCTTGTCATCAATAAAGAAGCTTTTAGACAATCAAGCTGTAAAAAAGCTTCATTTGGAACAGGTGGCATGTGACATCACAGGGGCACAATCATTTGAATATGACTGCCTCTGGAGCAAGACAACAATGCCTCCTTTTACATCATCACAACGTTTGAAAAGATTGTGATAGTAACAAGATTTCGATGCCACACAGAAGTTGTGCTGTTCCTGGCTTTGGAAAAACATCATCTTTGCATAAGCTGCTGAAGGATCCTGATGTCAGAGAAAAATGGATTCAGTTTATTTTTTAAGAAATGTCCTAGTCACATCAGTGCCCGTCTCGCTGGCTCATTCAGACCATCAGGCTTAGCTATGTGATTCAGTTCACCCGGCCTCCCCCCAAGTTCAGGGGCATTCAGCTTCCCCTCCATGCTGGCTAAGGATACTCCTGTCTTATGGGCAGAAATCCGGTCCCTCCATCCGATATAAAGTCAGGGGTCTACAGCCCCTACTTCATCGTGCCCAAGAAAGGCGGGGAGTTATGGCCAATCATAGACCTGCGAGTGCCGTGGCAAATTCATTGTCGGCATACTAACTTCATTAATCTTCTCTTTGTAAGGGTTGTCAACTGCCAAATAATCTACATCAGTAACATATTTTGCTTGTCCCACAATTTTTTTTTTGCCTTATTATTTTTTAGAAAATTACTATCAGTGCAGATAGCAACTGCAAGCAACTTCAGTTAAAATCCCATTCTTTCCCACGTGGCTTCTCTCAAACATAGGCCTCATGGCCTAAAAGATTTCATACTTTTTGGTGCACATTCTAGAGCTAATAATAAACTCTGAATCAGAGAATAAACCCTTTTATCTATCAATTTTGTGCGACAGGTATCTGGTATGTCTGTTAATTTATGTATGTGTGAGATAAAAGTAAATTAAAATATCAGTGGTTGCACTAACACACATAAATGTAGTAATGTAAATATAGTAATGTGGTTTTATTTTAATTGGACATCACTATAGTGTTCTTACAATTAAAGTAACTGATAATTACACCCAACACTGGTTTTCCTGCAATCCAAGGAGTAAAAATGTATTTGTAAAATGTAATGTAATACATTTGTGTTGATATTGTGCATTAAGTGTTTTATTTAATGTGTTTTTTTTTCCTAGACTTTCAAACTGCAGTATTACAGAAGAAGGTTATAAAGCTCTGGCTTCATCTCTGAGATCAAACCCTTCACACCTGATAGAGCTGGATCTCACAGGAAATTATCCTGGACAATCAGGATTGAAGCAGCTCAATGATTTACTACTGGATCCAAACTGTCAACTGAAGACACTGAGGTGAGACGTGATGAAATAAAACATACAAATTATTTGCAGGATAATTATTCATAAAATATATTTTTTAAGTAATGCAGCTGGGGAAACTTTGGCATTGATGATAAATAACAACAGAGTTGTGTTTTGGTACAAGCTACAGGTCAAATACATTTGTACTACAGTATTAAATGTTACTGACACTGACAGAGTCTCCAGACGTTCACAAACATTCAGTTTCACAAGCCAGTTTTCGCACTGTTGATGTTTCTCACACCTTCTGCTTAAAAGCCAGAAGGTTCTTTTAACTTTCATCTTCCCTTCTGCAGGTTTTTGAGTCCTGCAGCTGATGAAGCCTGTCAGTATGTGACTGGAATTGTGGGTAAAAACCCGTTACTCCTGACAGAGCTGAATCTGAGTGAACATAAACTAGGAGACACACGAGTGAATCAGATCGCTGCTCTACTGCAGGATAAACACTGTAAATTCAACACACTGACGTGAGTATTTTATATGTCCCATTACTTGTAATATTTTTGTTATAGTAGTGGATTACTATTTCCTCATTTGTTTGAGTCTGTTCTGTTTTTCTTAAGAGTTTTCTTTCAGCAACCACAGTAAGACAGTAATCATGTATATGTGGCTGTAAAAATGTGTTGACTATAAAAAAATTCAAATACAGCCAGACATCTACAAAAGGGTTTCTTTAATTATGACCAAGTAAGAGAAAGACGCTGCGTTAATGTCTAAGGTTTCCGTTTGAGGGAAGATGTATAAACAAAATTTATACAGAGGAGAACAGCAGGAAAAGAACAGAAGAAAATGTGTTTAAACAAAGGGTTCACAACGCAGTGTGAATCACAATGTTCCACAAATGTACAAAGAAACGAACTAAAATAAAGGATAATAGTCCCTTTCTGTGTACTTAATTCAGATCAATTTGACATATTTCCTTTACAACTATGAAAGTTATAATAAAAAAAAAAATTTCACATTACCCTTTAACGGTCTTCACATTACTAAATTCATTTTCATCCCTTAAGATAAATTATTAATAAAGTTGAATGAATATCGATGACAGAAACAGTTTACAGCTCTTATACAATTTACTTTGAGTGAACATAAGCATTTAAAAACAAAGAATAAAATAAATTAAATCTGCAAGCAGTGCTGAAAGGGCCCTCGCACCCGGGCTAACTGCCACCCGGTGGCTGTGAACAGTGGGCGATATTCATTTAAAGGGTCATGAACACCAACAAAGGGGGGAAGAGGGGAGAGAACAACCAATGAAACACAGATATACAACACGCTCATTATACAGAATAAAGAATATTAATATATGAGCACGGAAAGAATGACAACAAACTCTACAAACTGACAACAAGGGAGAAATGAGGAAGAATATTTAAAAGGGCTTATAATACTTTCATTATGTTTATGAGCACTGCAGTCTTGTGATAAACAACATGTAGTTTAACAGAGAAAGAATAAAGGCATAGTTTTTTTTTCTGTCCATTCTTCTTTGAATTTTCGATCTAAATCAGTCTTTTGTCTATTAGAATAATCATGTCATCGCATTCAGATACACCACTGTGTCCAGTTTGCACATATATTTCATTTAAAGAAGACTTGAGGAAATATGTGTTCATACACCATGTTGGTTCATGTTTGGTGCAGAAGAGTGTGTGAAATATGTCTAAAAAACTTTAAACACGGATACTTTATTCTGTATATGAGCTATGATCCACGTGGCTAGTGTTGTTAAACTCATCATGGAGCTCCGCGCTGAAACCGATCATATGCGCGCTCCGCGTGACCTCATAGCGTTAAATAGAATTTGGCATGCACCTTGCCAGGATCCATCTGGAGACTGCCCTTGGAAACAATGAAGCCAAGGAATGGGACTGAGGACACATGAAACTCGCTTTTCTCCAGCTTGACAAAAAGACTGTTCGAGTAATTGGTAGAGGACTTGTCGCACGTTGAATATGTTCTTGGTAGTTACATGAGAAAATGAGGATGTCATCAAGGTTGACAAAAACAATCTTGTTTAACATCTCCCCTTGGACATCATTGATAAATGCCTGGAAAATGGCTGGGGCATTGACCAGACCAAACGGCTTTACCTTGTACTCATAATGGCCTGTCGGCGTGTTAAATGCCATCTTCCACTCGTCCCCTTCTCAAATCCTGACCAGATAGTTGGCATGTCTGAGATCTAATTTAGTGAAAATGGTGACTCCCTGCAGGATCTCAAAAACAGTGGTCATCAGAGGCAGGGGGTAGCAATTCTTAATGGTGATGCAGTTAAGACCCCTGTAGTCGATGCAGGGCCTAAGATCACCATCCTTCTTCTCAACAAAGAAAAACTCTGCTCCAGCAGGTGAGGTTGAGGGACAAATGAAACCATTATCCAAGGACTCCTTAAGGTACTTCTCCATAGCAGCCCTCTCAGGGGCAGAGAGGGAGTAGAGTCTACCCCATGGAGGGCATGCTCCTGGCACCAAATCTATTGCACAGTCATATGGTCTGTGTGGAGGAAGAGAGGTGGCCTTGCTAAAGACTTCATTGAGATCAGCATATTCTGGAGGAACCTTAGAGAGCTCAGGAAGGGACACAGGAGGCACTCTATTTTGGGTATTTGAAATAGGTAGCTTAAGTGGCTTTGCCAGCTGAAGAACTTGAGGTGGCTCGGAATGAATGACTGGAAACCTTGTGATGGCAGGTTTGAGCTGAGATACAGGTAGCCCCTGAGAGTTAGGCATGTCTGGGTTGAGGTTGGCAGGCCACCTGGGAGGTACTGATGAAGGCCTTGGGAATGCCTCCAGTTTCTCAGGAGAATGGCAAAAAGAAAGAGCAGAAACACAACCGTTAGTTCCCCAACCTTTAACTACACCTCTAGACCCGTCAATATGTGGGTTGTGACAATTTAACCATGGAAATCCAAAAACTAAGGGAAGTTCAGGTGTTTGGATCAGAAAAAATGGCATAAGTTCCTTATGACATCCAATTTCTAACTGAAGAAATTAAGTACAATGACTGACCTGTCCTGACCCCAAAGGTCTGCCCTCTAAAGCTGTGATGGTTAAAGGTTTCTATAGGAGAACAGATGGTACGACCAAACATCTTGCTACATCAAAATCCAGAAATCCAGCTACCCCAGAGTCAATGAAAGCATCAAGCTGGTGATACTGATAGTTGTGGAATATAGTGGCTTTGATCATAACTCCAGAGGTAGCTGGATGGAAAAAGATATCTATTAGAACGGAAATGGCCAGACTTGCCACAGTATAGACAGCGTTGTTCTCTCAACCATCAATCTCTTTCTGTATGGGTTAGCATTGTTCTACCCAACTGCATGGGTTCTTCCAAATCATTGGGTTTCCATGGTGGTTGAACAGTATTGGAGGAGTCACAGTGTTCTCTCCAGTTGTTCGTTCCAGTTGTTGTTCTCATGATGATGATCAACTCGGATAGCCACATCAATGAGAGATTCTAAATCCGGGACAGGGTCTCTAAAGGCCAACTCATCCTTGAGTTCAGGAGACAAATGTGGCCCTTGGTGGAATGTGGCCCTCAATGCTCGTTGATCCCATCCACTCTCAGAGGCTAAGGTACGGAACTCAATGGCAAACTCTGCCATACTCCAAGTGCCTTGAGAGAGTCGAAGCAAACAATAGTCCACATCCCCTGTGCTCACTGGATGGTGGAAAACCCTCCTCATTTCAGCAATGAAGATATCACTGTTTGCAGCAAGTGAAGATTGTTGGTCCCATAGAGCTGAAGCCCAGTCTAATGCCTTGCCAGTGAGAAGAATAATGATGTATGCAACCTTGAAACACTGGGGTGCACTGGGTAACGAACCCCTGACACTTATCAGGACTGCCATCAAATCGTTCTGGTGCTGGTAGTTTGGGTTCTGAGAGAGAGGCTACCATTGCTTGAGAAGGATTACCAGGTGGCAGCTGAGAGCCTTGGGATGAAAGGGCTTGCAGGCTGAAGACTTACACGTAGAAGGATCTGTTCATGTTGCTGGATGGTTGCAGCTTGCCCTGCTATGGCAGAAAGAATGCGATCCACATTAGAAGGTGGTGAAGCCTCCTCCGCTGGATACATGTTTCTGGTTCAGTTTTGCTGTAACGTGTCTGTTCAAGATGGGGATTGAACCCGGGTCTCTTGTATTCAAAGTCATTGAATTTATTGACTGAGGTGACTCCTCAATAGTGAATCCAAGAGCAGAGGTAACAACAGCAAAACATCAACAAAAGATAATCAAGAGAACAACAAAACAAAGTCAAAGTCAAACTTCCTAAGACAGAGAAAAATAAAACACTTGAGGGTCCAAAAAACAAAGAATGAAACAGACTTAGCTTTTCAGCAGGCAACAGGTAACAAAGGCTCAAAACTGAAAAAAAGGCATGGCAAAAAACCCACTTATTAAGGCAAAACACAGGTGTCACATATGAAGCTTAATGAGTGGTAGTGTTCAGCAGTTGCCTGGAGAGAGGTGCCACCTGCTGACCAGGAGGAAAATAACAGTCCAGTAATGATTTCTTACGTGCACTTTGCTTTTGCAAAAGTGTTTTAGATGTTTAAGGTCATCCAATGGCAGAGGGCAGTATCTGCATTTTGGGGGTCACAGGTCACATCAGTGGTCATGGTCATCTACCCACAATATGTTTGATTGGCTGATGTAAAAACTTTAAAGGCATTTTTCTTAGTTAAAGTGTTTGCGTAGTTACTGCACTTTGCCTTTGTAGGCATATATAAAATAGTAAATGAATGAACAAGTGACAGATTTGAGGTGCAGTTTCTGCATCTTTTATAATTTACGAAGCAGGAAGCTTCTAATTCTAGAGAGCACTTGATAGGACAGAAAGCATTTGATCGGACAGAAAATCTAATGAGAATCAGAAGTGCAGAATTGTGTCATGAAAATCATTATATCGTACTGGTGTTAGAGAGAGTTTCTGGAAATGTGGTTTCTGGAAACAGACTTCAACACATTTGCCCCAGTTAGCAAACCAAGTGTGACATTGACATGAAAATAAGTTGTCTTTCAAAAAAAGAAGTCTTTAAGTTGATCTGAAATTAATGTGTAACTAACTTTTCTGCATCAGAACTTTTTTGACATTTCTGAAATGAAAAATGCTGTTGTGGAGAATTACAAATATGACGAATTACTATCAGAAAAATGACCCAAATCCTTTAAAAGCTTAGTTTGATCATCACAGATCTGAGTCATTGTCTTTTCTCTTTCTGTCTTCAGTCTGTGGGATTGCAGTATTACAGAGAAACAATGTCTCATCCTGACTTCAGCTGTGAAATCAAACCTGTCACACCTGAGAGAACTGGACCTGAGTGAGAATAAAATAAGAAACACTGGAGTGAAGCACTTATGTGACATACTGAAGGATACACAGTGTAAACTGGAGAGATTGAGGTCAGTAACATTCACATGCAAGAATCAAAAAGTGTTTTGTTATTTAAATGAAACAGAATGAAACATGATTTTTCTTGTTTCTCTCATTGTAGGTTAAGATACTGTGATCTGACAGATGAAGGTTGTTCTGCTGTGACTTCAGCTCTGAAATCAAACCCATCACACCTGAGAGAACTAGACCTCAGTGTGAATTATCTAAGAGACTCTGGAGTGAAAAACCTCTGTGATCTACTAATGAACCCACAATTCAAGTTAGAGAAACTATGGTTAGTATCATTATACTGTCCAGCAGTTACTGTGTGATAAAAGTTTACAGTTCACACTGGGAGCTAGTGAAGGGAAGCCAGTGTAGGAGAAATGTGATCACATTTACGTATTCCTTTTAAAAGTCTAGTCTAAAAGTCTTCTACACCAACTGCAGGCGTGAGAGAGATGTCTGGCTGATACCAACATAAAGGGTGTTACAATCATCCAATCTTGAAGAATTGAAGGTGTGTTTAACCCTTTCAAAGTCTTTAAGAAAAGATAAAAAAGGTTTGACTTTGGATAAAAGACTCAACTGATCAATTCTGTGGTTAAAGCCATTTTTTATCCGTTTTTCGAATTTAAAATCACTGCGCATGATTACCCCCAGATTTTTAAAGGAGGAGGAGTAAGGAACTCAAATTCTGTGTTTGGGACCATATGAGTACTATTTGGGCCAAAAATCACAATTTCAGTTTAACTCTAGTAAAAAATCATAGCCATCCAAGCTTTAATATCCTTGAGGCAGTCCAACAATAATTTTAAAGAGTTTGTATCCTTTTGTTTCAGTGACAGATAAAGCTGAGTGTCGTCTGCATAACAATGAAATGAAATGCTATGTTTTCTGAGAATTGTTCCTAATGGGAGCATGTACAAGGAGAAAAGCATCAGACCCAGAATAGACCCTTGAGGGACTCCACAATGAAGGGGGGCCGAAGAGGACACAATGTCTCCAAGGCAGACAGAAAATGTCCTTTTGGATAAATATGACCTAAACCACTCTAGAGCAATACCTTTGATACCAACACAGTGGTCCAACCAAGAGATCAGAATTATGATCGATGGTATCAAATGCAGCTGTGAGGTCTAAAAGCATAAGAATAGCATAATCTCCAGAATCTGTGACCAAAAGGAGGTCATTAAAAACTTTTTAAAGTACAGTTTCTGTACTGTGAAAGTCTTTAAGTCCATACTCAAAAACCTCTAAAATTCCACATGAATCCAAAAAAGATTGCAGCTGTATACATATAGCTTTTTCTGATACTTTAGAAAGAAACGGAAGTTTAGAAATCTGACAGTTGTTGAAGAGAACCACAGTATCTAGATTAAGTTTTTTTTTTTAGTTGTTATACTACTGCATGTTTAAAACCCAATGGTACAACACCTGAGTTCAGACTGCTATTTATAATTTCTAGAAGTATAGGCCCGATAGTTTCAAAAACTTGTTTTAAAAAACATGGTCTGTATCTGTGGGACAGATAGAGGGTTTCATTTGATCCATGAAAAAGGATATGGACAGAGGCCCAAACTGGTTAAAGACAGCAGAGCAGGTGACACAAACAGGGGTCTACAGAAGAGGGTAAAATGTTTGCTCCAATATCTGTTTTCTTATCTATAAAATTTTTTAAAAATTTCTCACAGGCATCTGGAGAGTAGACAGGACAAGATGGCTAAGAAGCACTTAGCACAGAATTAATTGTACTAAACAGAGCTTGAGGTTTGTGAGAATTCTTCAAAATAACATCAGACAAGTATTTAATTTTCTCAGCTTTAATAGATTTTTTGGTACTTACACCAGTTATCTTTTAGAATGTCTATAGACACCTACAATCTGTCTTTCTTCCACTGGCGTTCGGCTCGCCTGCACTCTCATCTAACAGCATGAGTAGTATTGTTCAACCATGGTTCAGTTTTTGGCTTTGAACGCATAACTCTAAAAGGTGTGACAATGTCCAAAACACTTAGACAGGTGAAATCAAACAGTGAGGATAACTCTGCGGTATTAAAACAAAAGGGAGAGACATATTACTAGACTCACCAAAACTTTGAAAAACAGCAGAAAACTGAACAGCAGTGGAAGAGTCCACTCGGCTTAGAATGACAGGGAAGAGAGATTTCAAATAAAACAGACATATGATCAGAAAATATGGCTTCACATACTTCTAGATTAAAAACTTGTAAACCACATAAGACAAGATCTAATGTATGACCATGCTCATGTGTAGAACCAGTCACAAACTGTATCAAATTAAAAGATTCAATAAGATTTAAAAAATCTTTAACTAGTGGCTTCGAAGGACAGCAAACATCAATACTGAAGTCGCCAAAAATTAAAATCCTCTTATAATCCCACATACACACTGAAGTTTGCTAGAGAGCATTTGAATGATCCAGAAGAGGATTGGGAGAATGTCATATGGTCAGATGAAACCAAAATAGAACTTTTTGGTAAAAACTCAACTTGTCGTGTTTGGAGGAGAAAGAATGCTGAGTTGCATCCAAAGAACACTATACCTACTGTGAAGCATGGGGGTGGAAACATCATGCTTTGGGGCTGTTTTTCTGCAAAGGGACCAGGACGACTGATCCATGTAAAGGAAAGAATGAATGGGGCCATGTATCGTGAGATTTTGAGTTAAAACCTCCTTCCATCAGCAAGGGCATTGAAGATGAAACGTGGCTGGGTCTTTCAGCATGACAATGATCCCAAACACACCGCCTGGGCAATGAAGGAGTGGCTTCATAAGAAGCATTTCAAGGTCCTGGAGTGGCCTGGAGTGTCATTGCCAGCAAAGGGTATATAACAAAGTATTGAGATAAACTTTTGTTATTGACCAAATACTTATTTTCCACCATAATTTGCAAATAAATTCTTTAAATATCAGACAATGTGATTTTCTGGATTTTTTTCTCATTTTGTCTCTCATAGTTGAAATGTACCTATGATGAAAATTACAGGCCTCTCTCATCTTTTTAAGTGGGAGAACTTGCACAATTGGTGGCTGACTAAATACTTTTTTGCCCCACTGTACCAGCATAGAGTCTGCCTTTTTACAGGCAATTGACAGAAACAACACAAACACAAGTGGGACTAGAAGCAACAGACGGCATGCCACACACACTGGTGCCATCTTGGAAGAACCATCTATTGAATGCTAAAGAGATTAAAAAACATAGTTATAAAGAAAGAAAGAGAAGAAACAACAGTTTCCAGCAGACAGAACTAGTGTGACATAATTAAGATGATCATTACACATCAGTCATTGTCTTTTCTCTCTCTGTCTTCAGTCTGTATAGATGCAGTATTACAGAGAAACAGTGTCTCATCCTGACATCAGCTCTGAAATTAAACCCATCACACCTGAGAGAGCTGGACCTGAGTGTGAATTATCTAGGAGATTCTGGAGTGAAAAACCTCAGTGATCTACTGATGAACCCACAATGCAAGCTGGAAAAACTACAGTTAGTGTCATTATACTGTACATCAGTTACAGTGTGATAAAGTTTTTATGCTATTATCCAATAGACTAATGGTTTGGTATCAGTAAGAAAAAGCATAAAACTTTGAAGCAACTTTGTGGTTATAAAATTATTTCATATGTGGATATTTGACAAAACTTTCTCTTTCTGTCTTCAGTCTGTGTGAATGCAGTATTACAGAGAAACAGTGTGTCATCTTGACTTCAGGTCTGAAATCAAACCCATCACACCTGAGAGAGCTGGACCTGAGTAAGAATAAAACAGAAAACACAGGACTGAAGCACTTATGTGATGTACTGAAGTATTCACACTGTAAACTGGAGAGATTGAGGTCAGTAACATTCACATACAAGAATCAAAAAGTGTTTTGTTCTTTAAAAGAAACAGAATGAAACATGATTTTTCTTGTTTCTCTCAATGTAGGTTAAGATACTTTGATCTGACAGAAGAAGGTTGTTCTGCTGTGACTTTAGCTCTGAAATCAAACCCATTTCACCTGAGAGAGCTGGACCTCAGTGTGAATTATCTAAGAGACTCTGGAGTGAAAAACCTCAGTGATCTACTGATGAACCCACTACTCAAGTTAGAGAAACTACGGTTAGTATCATTATACTGTCCAGCAGTTACTGTGTGATAAAAGTTTACAGTTTAGTTTAAGACAGCTGGACACAAGTTACATTGTTTATATCATAGCATTGTGTAATGTCTGGTGAACTCAAAAACAAAGGGAGAGCTGGATCCACATGCAAAATAGTTTAATAAAAATAAACAAACATAACCACAAAAGAGACCAGAGAACCATGGAACAGGGAACAGAATAAGAAGCATCAGAAGTGCATCCATGTAGGACAAGACTAAATAAGAATAAAGAATACACAAACTGTGTCTCATTTCAAAAGCTGCGTCCTAAGGAGGTCGCATCTGAAGGTTGCATACGTCATTGAGGCTGTATCATTTCAGAAAAGTAAGTAGGACACTCTGAATGCGACCTTCGAATGCATCCTTCTTTCACAGGAAATGCATGAGGTGTATCCTTTGCTGCTGCAGATAGCCCACAATTCTTTGTGTCGCTGTTAAAAACTCATTTATTTGGGAAAAAAATAAATAAATAAAAAATGGCGGCATTGGTAAATGTTGTTAAACTTTGTTCTTCTTAATATCCTCCTCCTTCTCTCTGTAACATATCTGTTGTACATAAGCCAGCTCCTCAAGCATTAACCAAAATAAAACAAATAAATAGCAACTATATATATTCTGTTTCCTTTCCTGCCTGTGTCCTACGAAGGACGTCTTGTTTAATTCTGGCTAAGGATACTCCATATACCGCATCCTTCACAGGATTCATCCTCTTGAGGATGCAGCCTTCAAAATTAAATGAAATGAGACACAGATACAGGGTCTTAACAAACCCTCTGGAGTCTGAGACTGATTTGGGGCTTGGAGAAGTTTTGACATGCCCTGACATTTGTGCTTTTTTCAGTTGTTCATAAACATATAAATGACAAAAGTGTCATTACACTGTATTCAGCACAAACTAGGCTACAATAATATGTGAGGAACGTGTATGTACATGTTTGTATTTTTGAAGGAATAATGTTTATGCGTGGTTATTGAAAAAACAAAAAACTTAAGTCACTGAAATAAGGCCAAAAAAAGTATATTAAATCTGTGTTCACAAGATTTCTGGGTATTGGAGGTTGTAGACTAGAGTTTTTGCTTCAGAATTATGTAAAAATTATGCTGCCTACTCCTTCATATAAAACAATATATTGATTTAGTTTTTGTAAGACACTTTTTGTCAAGAAACACAGTATGCGTGGAGGTGTGAATCTGCATGAATAATGGGCCATTTACACCTGAGAAGACAAAAGAATCACATAATAATGACCTGAAATGACTTGCATATTAATGAGGCCTTTCAGTCAGGTAGGCTGTGAAAAAAACCCTCTGTAATAATGTCTCAGCTCATCATAAACAGCAATACTGTGAAATATTATTACAATTTATGTTACAATATTATTTACAATTATGTTACCTCTATGGCATTTCATATAGGCTGTAATATATAACGAAGTAGCGGTTCGTACAGTTATTAATCAATTTATGGATGAAATATGAATATAATCATTCATAAGGTTATGAATAAATTATGATTCATATATCGACCCAATGGGGAATTAAACATATATTGTGAATCAATTACAACGAATTATAATCAATTACATATATGATTAGTTCTGGTTTAATAATTATTTAGAGAAACTGTTCGTTTGTCCAGCAAACTAAGTCCCTCACAGAATATTATAAACAGAGTTATTCTCTGGCCATGAAAATAACTAAAGCATAAAGCGATCGAAAAACGTTAAAGTGACTTGGTCTTCAGTTGAAAGAACGAACAGAACAATCGAGCATGAATTAAAGCGTTTAATATATGCAGCTATGACTGAGATTATACGTCTAAAATATATACAGAAGGTATACACATATATATACACAAGAGTGAAAATGAAGAAAAGACATGGAAAGAAAGATGATCAAAGGATGGCAAATTCTTTGTTAAACCTTTTTGAGAGAGAGCCAGCACAGAAATCAGTTTAGATAAATTCAGATAAATGATAATACTTGCTTATTGGTTCAAGTCCGTGTGTAGCAGTTTCAATGCGCCTGGCTGGGTTGGTCCTTTCAGAGAGGGTTTCTCCGGCGGGGTTTTCAAAAGAGGTTTAAGCTTAAGTAACTTAGCCGAAGAGAGAGAGAGTCTAAAGAAGTGGTCCTCCCGAACTGCGCGCGTGGTTGGGAAGCGCGGTCACCTGAGGCGTCCGTGCACGAGGTGCTCGTGAGTCAGTCGGGAGACAAAGGAGAAGAAGAAGAGAGCGAAGCGCGAGTGAAGGTGTGTGTCGTTGTCTTTATGGAAACCCAAGCTAACACACCTCCTGAATTGTAGCGACCAATAGATGCGCAGCACTATTTGGCGGGCAAAGTTGCTTTGTTTGGTCTCCTAGCTGAATTTGCATACTTGATGATTATCCGATCGGATTTCGAGATGGAGTACGTTCTTCACAGGATCATTAAACACATAGAAAAATGCATTTGTCCGTTTTGTGACATATCTCAATGAATAGCCCAAGTCCGGAGCTTTAAAACGAGATCAAACTCGATAGGTCGGAAAGGCATAGGGAAGAAGTTATGGTTTACAGACAGAATTCCACTATTACCATGCACACTAGCACAAATACACTCCTTTAAACACTAGGAAATATGCATACGCTTCAAAATACAGGATGGGTATATGTTGGCATAATTTGTATTTTACATATGCAGTCAAAAATGTATGTTTGTGAGTTTCTGTATGTGTCTGTGTGTGTGTTTTTGTGTGTCCCTGTGTGTGTGGGGTGTTGGAATGTGGATCTGGTCAGTCTCTGGGGGGGGTGGTCCTTTTGAAGTCACCAAAGTGAGGAAGTTGGACTTTTCTGTTTACCATCGCAGGCCCACAAACCTGCCGAAAGTCACAGCCGTCCGGCGCCGATTTAGTGATTTATAAACAAAGTTCACCAGGTTAAAAGCGTTCTGAAAACTCCAAAGTTTATTGACTCTGAACGGATCCATCCAGGCGTTACAGTCCCCCTTTCGGCCAACGAAGTTCCTGTGCGGACTTCGTTGGACGTTAACCAAGTTTGATGGCACATGGATCCGGATGGTCACACAGCAGGTGGTTCCTACGGGTCCTTGAGGAAGGGCGGATGGGCACTTGTCTGTGGACTCTTGCGTCCCTTTGGTCGCTTTGGATAGGATGAAGGCCAGGCCCAGGGCGAGTGCGTACTTGATTGCCATGGGGAGGCAACGGACTGTGTTGGCAGCAGTCCAAGCTCGGGCTCTAGGTGAGCTGGTCAGGACAGGCAGTCGTGAGAGTGCTTGGAGGGTTGCATCGATGGGAGTACTGTCACTTAGCTGGGACCCCCTTTTGTCAATCCTCAGTTCCAGTCCTGGATCTAAGGCGTTATGGTGATTCCTGGAAGAGGATGGGACTTCCAGTTCTGACTGGTCCTCTTTGCTTGAGAGACAGTACACTGCCAGATGGCTGCGATGAAGGATGGAACCCAGGGGTACCTGGATCCACTTACTTGGATTGGGCAGGTTGACACGAGTGGCGGTGCTGTGCTGATTGTAGGTTAGGGTGGCAGCATGAGTGGGGGTGTGGATGAGCAGTTGATCACCCACCATCTCGGCTTGTGTTCCGATGACTGGGGTGTGAGGTTTGGCCGGGCAGCGTGTGTCGCTGGTCATGGGCTGCAACCGGCCCATTCCTTCAGTGTGGTTTCTGAGGAAGAGCTGGTTTGGGCAGAAGTACTGCAAGTCTTTGGTGAAACCACACCTGCGAAAGTGGGGAGCCAGGCACAGCCGTGGGTTGCTGTTGTGGTGGGCTACCACATCTGAGGTGTGTTTCTTGGCATGG
This sequence comes from Megalobrama amblycephala, assembly GCF_018812025.1. Taxonomy (NCBI): domain Eukaryota; kingdom Metazoa; phylum Chordata; class Actinopteri; order Cypriniformes; family Xenocyprididae; genus Megalobrama; species Megalobrama amblycephala. The sequence continues at coordinate 32,498,750 of NC_063063.1, forward strand.
GTGTTACATTGCCACCACCTGATATTGACCTTGTCTTTGGGTCTGGAGATGTTATCTCGTTCCCCGCTGGGTAGATTGAGAAGGACAGCCAACTCATTCTGCTCAGGGTCGACGTGCAGTAGGATGGCAGCACCCAGGGAGTCAGTGAGGTGGGCTGGAACAGTCTTGGTGGGTCTGCCAGTAGCAAAGTCCAGCACACTTTGTGCAGGATACTGAGGGATCCTATTCATAGCCACTCTGTCCATAGAGAAGCTAACTTCTCGCAGCAGGTCTGTCATCAGAGCTATGACCAGCTGATTTTGGGCAAAGTCATTTGGGAAGGCTGTAAACAGTTGCTTCATTGAGTTTGCCGTTTGGATCAGCAGGAAGCTGTGATTGCAGAGAACCACCACAATACCTTTCCGGGATTTGCAGGTGATTTGCAGGGTTTGGCTCTGTGTTGCAAGTGGTTCTCTCAGTTGTAGGCGCAGTTTGTTGCGATGCTGATGAGTGGAGCAGGCTGTGATGAGACTCGAGTCTCCTGGTTGGTGCAGGTGCAAAGGCAGTGGCACCTGCCATGTCATCAGCAGTTCTGTGGGGAACACCTGAGTTGACTCCTGTATGGTGTCTGTGATGGCCATGAGCATCAGATGAGGTTTTACAGTCCAGTCTTTCTGGTCGACTGACCGTGGAAACGTGGCTCCTCTGTGTTGCAGTGGAGCTCTGTGATTTGGGTTTACAGTTTGGACTTGACAGCAAACCTGACATTCTCTGACATACTCTGCCACATCTTTCTGCATGCTGGGCCAGTACGCCACTTGTTCCAAAGTCTCATAAATAGTTCTGGCGCCATGGTGTTTGGCACATGGTGTGTCGTGGGTGTATATCCGTTCACCCCCCTTTTGGCCCTGTGGCAGTACAAGCTTTGGCGCTGTGAGGGTATCAGGGACATATTTTAGAAAGTTCACTCCCACACGCAGCATGTGGTTGGTCTCATGTAGTTGTTTGTGGCCAGGGGCCGTCGTGGGACCAGATGCCGTGAACGGGAGGTTGGAGGGGTATGAGTGGTGGTGCAAAGCATTTCGCATGGATGTGTTGGCAAGTTTGGTTGTCAGTGGCAGTAAGGCGGGAAATGTTGCGGGAACAGTCCGCTGGCTGCGGGTAGTTGTTGCCACACTAAGGGTGGGTGACTGGGGTGGGTGTGACCATAGTTTGTTATGCAGGGTGCCAGTCTTGGCAAGGGCATTAGTTTGGTCGTTCACGCCTTTGTCACGCCCTGGTTGCTTTAAGCATCTTTTCACCTTTTCCCCGTAAGCGACCGTGTCATGTGTTTGGGTGATGTCATCACGTGTTTGGAACATGTGTTGACGTTTCACCTGCTTGTTGCATTCAGTCTTGAAACCAGTTTGTTTCCAGCCCAGAGGATGGCATGTGAAACAAGGTCTGGCATAGTGTGAGTCTGTGCACATGAGTTCTCTGATGTTATGAGCTGAGGAGACGTGAAGGGTTTTGAGGGTAGCTGCTGCTTCACCATACTGACATGACTGGGGACCCCACCTGCTGTTCTGTGGTTGGCATGGTTGGTTTCTTAACCATCGTACCCCTGCATTTGCCTGTGGGATGCCCTTATGGGTGTAGAAACGTCCATTGACGTAGGCCATGGGCATTTCTTGGCACGCATTCTCTTTGAGGTACCTGTGACAGGTTGGTTGCTGTTGTTGGGGTACCTTTACCTTAAGTGTCAACGCTGGTGGGCTGTCATAGCAGTTTTGGCAGGCAGCTGAGTCTCCGCTCCGTGCAGACTTGTGCTTTCTGGCACGTCGTGGCAGTGGCACTTGCTGGTTTGACATCCTGAAGTCGATGGTGGGTCGCCACTTGCTGTCTGGTTTGACAATGGACCAGCTGGAGACTGAATAGGTGCTGTTGCATGGGCAGCTAACACCTTTTTCTTCCATGAAACGAATAGTTTCCTGCACTGGTTCATGTGAGGCAATAGGACCATTGTACTGTTTGATGAAGGTGGGAGGAGCATTTGGGTGTGTTGCACTATTCACTGTGTGAAGTTTAGTGAGACCACAGCCTATAAAGTCTTTGTCAAACGTCACTTTGAATTTGTTCAAGACGTTTCTGAGTCTTTGACAGTCTGCGTCATTGTTTAGGGCACTTGCCTCTTTCTGGATCTGTTGGCCTTTAGGCTCAAACCTTGGGAATGGCTCCTCTGTTGAAGTGTTAACTGTCAGGTTGGCTGTCAGAGGTGTAGCGCCTTTTTGAGTTTCACAGGCAGGCTGGTTAGAGACTGTGGGTACTGCAAGGTGTTGGTCCTCCATCAGCTCCATTCTGCGCACCTGTTTGGTAGGTACCAGTTTGATGGGAGTGATGGAGATGCTCTTGAAGGATGCCGTGAAACTTGTGTTGCTTAAGCTTCCTTCTGGGACCATGGCAGCTGGTATTAAGTTAATGACTGTTAACCTGAGTTTAAAGTCATAGGGGCCGTGGGGGGGCCGTGAAACCTTCCTCCATTGCTGGCTGACCACGTGCTCTGAAGTAGGCCATTTGCAGTTGGCTGTAGCAAGTGTATGGGTTTTTCAGTCTGCCCCGTTTTAGGTCCATGGCAGCAGGGAGCCCTTGATCTGATGCAGGGTCAGAAAGCTTTTGGATCAGAGCCTGTCGCAGGTGCTGGCAGTTGGATGTGACAGCTGCTGGCAAAGTTTCCTGGCCGCTGGATGTTTTGGGCAGTGGACTTTTAACCCCATTTGGAATTAGGGCTTCTTGACTGGTTAGGGGAAACTCTGTGATGTGTGTTTCCCCTCCCATGCCACTTTTCAATACTCTGTAACCAGTGTCAAGTTCATTCACATAGTCTCTTTGTTGTTTCGGAGCCATAACTCCTTTCTGGGCCTGTTTAAGATGATTTTCACAGGTCAGGGCTTTAGTGTGTCTGTCTTTCGGCTTAGTCTCTGCTTTGGCTAGGGGAGCTTCGCGGTGTTGGAGGTTTTCAGTCAGTTCTCTACGCTCCACCTCCAGGTGGAGCTCTGCAAGGGCTTTTTGAAGTCTTTGCAGCTCCTCCTGTAGCTCGGGTTTGGATTCATCCGCTGTCCAACGCTGGTCCTGGGTCTCGACGAGTCGCTGATCGTGGTGACGATGAATCTGGGCCTGATTCCTCCGGGCATCCTCCGCCTGGAGCTTGAGGTTGTGGGCGATGGCTCGGATGACTTTCGCCCATTCTTTGTAGCTCTGCGTCGGATCGTGGGCCATCAGTCGTTTCAGGTTGTCGTCCAGCTGCTCGTTGCTTGGGTGCTGGGGATCTACAGCGGCGTTGGGCAGGAACGTGCTGGTCAGGGAGCCCAACCAGGTCTTGAGTCGGTCCCCGTGGGTGCTGGGGCTGGCTGCTCTGAACACGTTAGCTTGCTGTTGGCGAGAGAAAGACAGCACAAACAGAACCAATGCAAGCACGCGCAGAACTAACGACTTATAATAATGCATGATTATATAATTCTTTGGTTTGGTTCCAGTTAACTGGTGCAGACAGTTAGTGGAATGTAGGCTAGACACTTAATTGTCAATAGCCAAAAGGACCACGCGGGTCAATTTGTGTGGGTGAGTGCCGGATTTAAACAAAGAATTTGACAGGCGGTAGCCCTAAGAGTCCTTTGACTCTCGCTGCTCGGTCGTCTATCTATTCCTCAGTTTTCCGTGATGGCTCTCGCAGGCTCTGCTTTTACATGAACTGAAAGAAACAAACACAGTGGAAAAGCAAAACAGAACAGAACAGGATGGATGCAGTTAAATGAAATAGACTGGTAAACAAATAGAGAGGATAAAACAATAAAATCAAACAGAAGGGCTAGAGGGGAGAAGTGAACTTAAACTTCCTATCACAGCTGGGTTTATGACGGGGCCAGGCGAGTGCACTGTTGTGTCATAAAACCTAGAGGGATGGTATGGCTCAAGAGTATAAGGGTTGGCCCGCACCTGAATAATCAAAGAATATGTAATATTCTGTGGCTTTCAATTAGGTGAAGTGACTGTATGTCACTAATTTAGGCCTGGGTGAATTGTGGGTGCTCAGACAAGAACTCAATGGCAGGCAACCTTTCCTCGACGTTCAAACACTCCACTGCGGTGTCCGTGGTCACCTGTCCCCTTTGTAACACGGTGCAACCTCTCAAACAGGGAACATCAGCACAATTGCGCACTTCGGTAAGGTATTTGCGCCAACGGTCCGAGTGACCAGTCAAAATTGAGTTTTCCCTGAACTCAGAGTCTGTCCCCTTTACGGGCAGTTACTCCAAACGGGCGGTTCTGTCGTGCAGAAGCCTGAGCAGGGAAATTAAACAAAATTGCCGTTTGTTGTCACCCCGGGTCTCGTTGCCTCCCTGTACCTGATACACAACTCGCCGATGTCCTTGCGTGTTGCCCGTGATACGAGGTCAGAATGTCCATGATTCACACACGGTTAGTGTAAGACACGCTAGGCTAGGCAGTTCCACTCACTGGAACTCACTGGAGCAACCGTCAGCTCACCACAGGGCGCTAAAGGGCCTTATCTGCAAGTGCACAAACAGTCAGGTAAACACAACTTAATTGTAAATTTAAATCTCAATTTAAATCTTGTTTAAATAGAATTTAAATAATTAAGTGTGTAGGATAAAAGAGTAGGGGTCTAAAATAGTAAAAATAAAGTAAAAATAAAATAAAACAAAAACAAATCAGATGCACTTGATTCAAATTTGAATTAAACTCTGTTCAATTAAATTTAAATGAGTGCATAGAATAACAGAATGGGAGAAAGAAAGGAGAAAGCCTTCCCTATTTGCAGATTCCCTAAAGAGAATTGCTTGTTGATGAGCAAAATGCCAACTGATTGACACTACTTAATTTAAAATTCAATTAAATGTTATTTAATTAAATTTAAAATAAGTGTATGAAATAAGGGAGGCTTGGGTGTGCATGAATGTTATTACTTGGGCAATAACAAACAGGACACAGGGCTAAGAGTGAATAAAATAAAACATTAAGTAATAAAAGGGAATGAATTTCCAAAGTAAAAATAAAGAAATAACTTGAGAGGAAGAGAGAGAACAGACAAAAAGGGAATAGATGAAATAAAACAAAGTAGAATAAAAATAAAATACATAAACTAAAATAGAATAGAGTAGATCTGTGAACACAGGACAAGAATGCAAGGAAAAGAGAATTGACTTATCTGGCAGTGTCCACCAGGGGGCGCACTCTCAGAAAGTGAATTCCCTTGTTGGAAGGGAAACTTAATTAATTTAAATTAAAAATTTAAACGTGTTTAAATTAAATTTAAATCAGTAAACCACATTCCAACAATGATTGGAAAGCATAACCACCAAAAGCAAATTACTTTTACAACTCCCCGCAGTATAGAGAAGCAAAAGATAATTTGGAGATAATTTCAGTTCAAAGTAGGGAGCGGCTTTAACTCAGAACGTCCACGCGGTGGCGTCAATGAGTCCACACAACCAATAAGTAGGGAGGGGTGCCACACCTGAGCAGACTGCCCTCTGGCGTCGGGTCAGAGTGACTGCATCCCCTTTCTTTAATTCGTGATATAAAAACCAACGTGTTTGTGGGGTTCTGACCCTTACGCTGTTTTAACTGCACGATCACGATTACAACTATAGAACCTCAGCGGATTCTTTCATAAATATATATGTACCGTTTTACTCACGGGTACACAACTCTGGGAATCAGTCCCTTTGGTGCAACTTTAATGCACGCGAATATGTAACTTTTGCGGATTGCTTCGCCGCTATTACTAATCAACATTGGATCAGGATGCTGATATGAGGTCCGAATTATTACACACAATCGATAAATCAGACGGACTGCTTTCCGATTAGATCTGTAACGGGGATCACGTGGTTTGGGTAGCTAGGCCAGACGACGTAACCCAGGAGCGCCAACTATTGTGAATTATTTGGACGACACAATTAATTCAGATTAATAGTGGCAAATATAATAAGGCCTTTTTAGAGATAGGTGGGAGAAACTCGTCCCACAAATCTTTCAAAGCGCTGAATACGACTCAATTCGTTTATTCAAGCGGAAATTAATATTCAAAACTGTAACTTACTGCAAAGATTGTCGTCCTTCACAGATACGAGCTTGAAATATTAATGGACTGCAGTGTATTTCACGGTCAACCAAGGCTAGGCCTGCAGTGTTTTTAGACACAAACAGCAGCTTGTTAACGGTGCGTAGAGTGAGGACCCGTGCGTCTTCTCACTGAATAAAGCGCGCATGTACATTAAATCATACAAAATTATTCTACATTGCTCTTTTACCGAAAACCAAGTTTAAAACGTGCCTTTAAATTCTCCACCAAAAACTGTAATATATAACGAAGTAGCGGTTCGTACCGTTATTAATCAATTTATGGATGAAATATGAATATAATCATTCATAAGGTTATGAATAAATTATGATTCATATATCGACCCAACGGGGAATTAAACATATATTGTGAATCAATTACAACGAATTATAATCAATTACATATATGATTAGTTCTGGTTTAATAATTATTTAGAGAAACTGTTCGTTTGTCCAGCAAACTAAGTCCCTCACAGAATATTATAAACAGAGTTATTCTCTGGCCATGAAAATAACTAAAGCATAAAGCGATCGAAAAACATTAAAGTGACTTGGTCTTCAGTTGAAAGAACGAACAGAACAATCGAGCATGAATTAAAGCGTTTAATATATGCAGCTATGACTGAGATTATACGTCTAAAATATATACAGAAGGTATACACATATATATATATACACAAGAGTGAAAATGAAGAAAAGACATGGAAAGAAAGATGATCAAAGGATGGCAAATTCTTTGTTAAACCTTTTGAGAGAGAGCCAGCACAGAAATCAGTTTAGACAAATTCAGATAAATGATAATACTTGCTTATTGGTTCAAGTCCGTGTGTAGCAGTTTCAATGCGCCTGGCTGGGTTGGTCCTTTCAGAGAGGGTTTCTCCGGCGGGTTTTCAAAAGAGGTTTAAGCTTAAGTAACTTAGCCGAAGAGAGAGAGAGTCTAAAGAAGTGGTCCTCCCGAACTGCGCGCGTGGTTGGGAAGCGCGGTCACCTGAGGCGTCCGTGCACGAGGTGCTCGTGAGTCAGTCGGGAGACAAAGGAGAAGAAGAAGAGGCGCGAGTGAAGGTGTGTGTCGTTGTCTTTATGGAAACCCAAGCTAACACACCTCCTGAATTGTAGCGACCAATAGATGCGCAGCACTATTTGGCGGGCAAAGTTGCTTTGTTTGGTCTCCTAGCTGAATTTGCATACTTGATGATTATCCGATCGGATTTCGAGATGGAGTACGTTCTTCACAGGATCATTAAACACATAGAAAAATGCATTTGTCCGTTTTGTGACATATCTCAATGAATAGCCCAAGTCCGGAGCTTTAAAACGAGATCAAACTCGATAGGTCGGAAAGGCATAGGGAAGAAGTTATGGTTTACAGACAGAATTCCACTATTACCATGCACACTAGCACAAATACACTCCTTTAAACACTAGGAAATATGCATACGCTTCAAAATACAGGATGGGTATATGTTGGCATAATTTGTATTTTACATATGCAGTCAAAAATGTATGTTTGTGAGTTTCTGTATGTGTCTGTGTGTGTGTTTTTGTGTGTCCCTGTGTGTGTGGGTGTTGGAATGTGGATCTGGTCAGTCTCTGGGGGGGGTGCTCCTTTTGAAGTCACCAAAGTGAGGAAGTTGGACTTTTCTGTTTACCATCGCAGGCCCACAAACCTGCCGAAAGTCACAGCCGTCCGGCGCCGATTTAGTGATTTAAAACAAAGTTCACCAGGTTAAAAGCGTTCTGAAAACTCCAAAGTTTATTGACTCTGAACGGATCCATCCAGGCGTTACATAGGCTTTTAGCTTAAAAGCATGCACATTTGGAGAAATATTGATGGATTATTATATATTTATGTCAATTTTCTATACTGAGAAGTACTATTTATTATCATCACTATGAGTGCTGGATACTGTGTTTTCAATTCATACTTGCAGCCGGAGGGTGCTCTGTACACCTTTAGTCCACAAATTCATATAAAGAAGAAGAGAACATTTCAGGAATTGTGTTTTCAATTCATACTTGCAGCCGGAGGGCGCTCTCTGTACACCTTTAGGCCACAAATTCATATAAAGAAGAAAAGGAACTAGGAACTAACGGCATGTCTTCTAGAGATCGCTAACCATGGCTTTAACATCCAAATAAACACTTTTCAAGACAATAAATACACGATTGAGACGACGTATACATGTATTGCCTCTGAATTTGCGTCTGAATAGCGCTGGCTCCGTGGGCGTGGCCGCATTAGCGGGTAATGAGCTGAATCTCGGACTTCTGACATGGCTCTTTTTTCATACAGATTACATAAACACAGAATGTTTGTTTTCGATTTGACTTGCACTATTTAAAACCTGACATTTCAACGTTTCTTTAGACATAAGTGTCATTTTTTTTGTCATTAGTATTCATAAGTTACAGTTAATTTTCTGAGAACTATCAGATTGGACTTCGTTCAGAGGGAGAGGAGAGATCACGCATCATGTTAGTTTTCTTTATTTTACAAAAAGCACAATATTGTGTTTTTACTCTGAGTGTACACAAATAAAAGAAAACATTCTATAGTTTCAGTTGATATATTACTTATATCTCTATGACAAGAAATGACGGAGTATTTTAAGTCTGTTTTGCTGCAATGTGAAAAAAATCCTGAAAAACTCGCCGGCGCGTTTTCGGACCTCAGGGAGTTAACAAGACACACCTGGGAAAGACTAATCAATGAGGAAAACTACAAACATGGCCACAGGACACAGGAATGAACACAGAGACAAGAGGAACATAAAAACACTTCAACATAAAAGTCCATACAAAACACAGGGATTGTGACAGAGCCCCCCCCTCAAAGGATGGGGATGCTTCCAGATGCTTCTAACCAGTCCAGGAGGGAGGTGCAGCGGAGCCGGAACAGGGGGAAGGAAGGCGGGCCAGACCCATGGAGTGAAAGAGGGCCTGGAGACTGTGGCAAAGCAGGGAACCAGGGTGGAGCAGATGACCACCACAGCAGTGCAGATGGGCTTGAAGACCTCCACGGTGGAGCAGATGACCACCACTGTAGCGCAGACTGGCTTGAAGGACCCCCACGGCGGAGCAGACCACCACTGTAGCGCAGACTGGCTTGAAGACTCCCACGGTGAAGCAGACCACCACAACTAAAGATCAGGTGAAGATGGTGACCACCACAGTGGAACAGGCGGAACTGGAACAATAAGCACAGAAAGGTTAGGGTTGGCCTCTGGAGCCATGCAGGACATCCAGGGGTAATGTCCATAACAAGGTAGGTAGAGTCTTTAATCATGGCCTCTTCGTCCGTGACTCTGAAACTTAGAACTGCCTCTCTGGCCGAGACAGACAAGAAGTTCAAGGGTGGCCTCAGTGGTCTATCTAGGCAGTCAGGAAACTCAGGGTAGACAAAGTCAGGGCAGACAAGAAACTCAGACAACCTCCATGGTGATGTCTAGGCAGACAGGAAGCTCATAGCACACAGGAAACTTGGAGTGGATTAAAGGACTGAAGCGGGCTCTGGAGTGGATTCATGGGCTGGATCCGATGTGTGCGCAGCCAACACACACCAAATGGGTGTGGCCATAATGGCCAGCGCTGCAATCTCTGAGGGCTCAGGCATGGCAGCCATCTTGGCTGAGGGCTCTGGAAGATCTGCTGAGACGTGACAGGGATCTGGAAGATCTGCTGAGACATGACGAGGCTCTGGAAGATCTGCTGAGACATGACGAGGCTCTGAAAGATCTGCTGAGACATGACAGGGCTCTGGAAGATCTGCTGAGACATGAAGAGGCTCTGGAAGATCTGCTGAGACATGACAAGGCTCTGGAAGATCTGCTGAGACATGACAGGGCTCTGGAAGATCTGCTGAGACGTGACAAGGCTCTGGAGTGGCGGCCATCTTGCGACAAGGCTCAGGGATGGTGGCCATCTTAAAATCCTCCTCTACAACCCCTACAGAGTAAGATGAACCACTTATTTGAAATAATTCCACCAGAGACCCCCCGAGGACCATCATAGATGAGTAGGTGCTGGCAGTGGTTATTGAGTCCGTGGCAGTAAAAGTCAATGAGGGCAAAGTCTGGGAAATCTGTGAGGTAGTCTTTGGTGTGGTCCTCGAGGGAACGGTTGCCTTGCCGGAGCCTAATTAAACTAATTGCTGGATCCATCTTTGGTCAGGTCTTCTGTAACGTCTGGTAAACTCCAAAACAAAAGAAGAGCTGGATCCACATGCAAAATAGTTTCATAATAAAAATAAACAAAAATAACCACAAAAGAGACCAGAGAACTAGCGATGGGACATTTGAACCGAGGCTTCGGAGCTTGTGTCGAGCATAAATGGGCGTGCCAGATGAAGCGTCGATTCGAGGCTTGTGTTGAGAATGTAGAAATCACGTGACCAATGACAAACGAGGCCTTGGTTTGTGTGGAATACGTCATCGGTTCAGTTTGAGTGTCGCTTCCGGATAAAGGGGTTCGAAACACGCGCCACCTTGTGGGTGTTTCAGGAGTAGTAGAACCAGAGTAGTAGTAGAGTGTCGGCGAGTCAGAGTTAGAGAGTTGTGTCATTGTCGTTATTTATTATTAGAGCTATATTTTACATTATATTAGGTTATATTAGGTTAGTATAGTATAATTTATGAATAATTAATTATCTGTGTGTGTGTGTGTGTCTGAGCCAGTTGTCTCTGCACAAGTAAAGTCAGATGGAGAAGATACATATTTTATTTTATACCCAGGCAATGCACAAATGTCTGTTCAGGTCTGTAGCATATGCACACGTATCAGGATAATCAATAAACTTGGGAATGTTCAGAACGCTTTTAGCATGCTGGACTGGGTTATAAAACCATCTCGGCTCCGCATAGTCTGCCATAAGATAAGCCCACTGACACTTTTGTGGACAAGCGATGTAAACAGTAAAGTCCAACTTCCTCTCTTTGGTGACTTCAAAAGGAGCACCCCCCCCAGAGACTGACCAGATCCACATTCCAACACCCACACACACAGGAACACACAAAAGCACACACACAGGCACATACAGAAACACACAATCATACATTTTTAACTGTATATGTGAACTACCACTATGCTGGAATATATATATGATATATTTTAGAGCCTATGCATGTTTCCTAGTGTTTAAATGAGTGTATTTGTGCTAGTGTGCATTTTAATAGGGGAATCCTGTCTGTAAACCATAACTTCTTGTCTATGCCTTTCTGATCTGTCGAGTTTGATCTCTCCGTAAAGCTCCGGACTCGAGCTATTCACTGAGGTGGGTCACATGGCTGACATATGCATTTTTCTATGTGTTTAATGATACTGTGAAGAAAGCACTCGATCTCGAAATCCGGGCTGATAGCCATTAAGTATGCAAATTCATCTAGGAGACCAAACAAAGGAACTTTGCCCGCCAAATAGTGCTGCGCCTCTATTGGCCGCTACAATTCAGGAGGTGTGTTAGCTTGGGTTTCCATAAAGACAACGACACACACCTTCGCTCGCTCTCTTGTCTCTTCGCGCTCTCTTCTTCTTCTCCTTTGTCTCCCGACTGACTCACGAGCACCTCGTGCACGGACGCCTCAGGTGACCGCGCTTCCCAACCACGCGCGCAGTTCGGGAGGACCACTTCCTTAGACTCTCTCTCTCTTCGGCTAAGTTACTTAAGCTTAAACCTCTTTTGAAAACCCCGCCGGAGAAACCCTCTCTGAAAGGACCAACCCAGCCAGGCGCATTGAAACTGCTACACACGGACTTGAACCAATAAGCAAGTATTATCATTTATCTGAATTTGTCTAAACTGATTTCTGTGCTGGCTCTCTCTCTCTCAAAAGGGTTTACGTTAACTGTGTAATTTGCCATCCTTTGATCATCTTTCTTTCCATGTCTTTTCTTCATTCTCACTCGTGTATATATATATGTGTATACTTCTGTATATATTTTAGACGTATAATCTCTGTAGCCGTAGCTGCATATATTAAACACTTAATTCATGCTCGATTGTTCTGTTGTTCTTTCAACTGAAGACCAAGTCACTTTAACGTTTTTCGATCGCTTTATGCTTTAGTTATTTTCATGGCCAGAGAATAACTCTGTTTATAATATTCTGTGAGGGACTTAGTTTGCTGGACAAACGAACAGTTTCTCTAAATAATTATTAAACCAGAACTAATCATATATGTAATTGATTATAATTCGTTGTAATTGATTCACAATATATGTTTAATTCCCCGTTGGGTCGATATATGAATCATAATTTATTCATAACCTTATGAATTATTATATTCATATTTCATCCATAAATTGATTAATAACTGTACGAACCGCTACATTCGTTACATATATTATTTGGTGGAGGATTCGCGAGCAACGTTTTAAACTTGGTTTTCGGTAAAAGAGCAATGTAGAATAGTTTTGTATGACTTAATGTGCATGCGCGCTTTATTCAGTGAGAAGACGCACGGGTCCTCACTACGCACCGTTAACAAGCTGCTGTTTGTGTCTAAAAACACTGCAGGCCTAGCCTTGGTTGACCGTGAAATACACTGCAGTCTATTGATATTTCAAGCTCGTATCTGTGAAGGACGACAATCTTTGCAGTAAGTTACAGTTTGAATATTAATTTCCGCTTGAATTGACGAATTGAATCGTATTCAACGCGTTTTGAAACGAGGTTGTGGGACGAGTTTCTCCCATCTATCTCTAAAAAGGCCTTATCAGTATCTGCCACTATTAAATCTGAATTAATTGTGTCGTCCAAATAATTCACAATAGTTGGCGCTCCTGGGTTACGTCGTTCGGCCTAGCTAACCAAACACGTGATCCCCCTTACAAATCTAATCGGAGAGCAGTCATCTGCTTTAACGATTGATGTGTGAGAGTTTGGAGCTATATCAGCATCCTGATCCAATGTTGATTAGTAACAGCGGCGAAGCAATCCCGCAAAAGTTACGTATTCGCGTGCATTAAAGTTGCACCAAAGGGACTGATTCCCAGAGTTGTGTACCCGTGAGTAAAACGGTACATATATATTTATTAGTTGTAATCGTGATCGTGCAGTTAAAACAGCGTAAGGGCCAGAACCCCCACAAGCGCGTTGGTTTTTATATCACGAATTAAAGAAAGGGGATGCAGTAACTCTGACCAGACGCCAGAGGGCAGTCTGCTCAGGTGTGCCACCCCTCCCTACTTATTGGTTGTGTGGACTCATTGACGCCACCGCGTGGACGTTCTGAGTTAAAGCCGCTCCATACTTTGAACTGAAATTATATCCAAATTATCTTTGCTTCTCTATACTGCGGGGAGTTGTAAAAGTAATTTGCTTTTGGTGGTTATGCTTTCCAATCGTTATTGGAATGGGTTTTACTGATTTAAATTTAGTTTAAACACGTTTAAATTTTTAATTTAAATTAACTTTCCCTTCCAACAAGAGAAGTCACTTTCTGAGAGTGCGCCCCCTGGTGGACACTGCCAGATAAGTCAATTCTCTTTTCCTTGCATTCTTTTCCTGTATTCACAGATCTACTCTATTTTATTTTATTTTATTTATTTTATTTTTATTCTACTTTGTTTTATTTCATCTATTCCCTTTTTGTCTTTTCTCTCTCTTTCTCTCAAGTTACTTCTTTAGTTTTACTTTGGAAATTCATTCCCTTTTATTACTTAATGTTTTATTTTATTCACTCTTAGCCCTGTGTCCTGTGTGTTATTGCCTAAGTAATAACATTCACGCACACCCAAGCCTCCCTTATTTCATACACTTATTTTAAATTTAATTAAATAACATTTAATTGAATTTTAAAATTAAGTAGTGTCAATCAGTTGGCATTTTGCTCATAAAAGAAGCAATTCTCTTCAAGGAAACTTACAAATAGGGAAGGCTTTCTCCTTTCTTTTTCCCGTTCTGTTATTCTATGCACTCATTTAAATTTGACTGAAAAAGATTTCATTCAAATTTGAATCAAATGCATCTGAATTATCCTCGTTACTTTCTCTTTTCCCATTCTGCTATTCGGCGCACTCGTTTAATGCAAATTTGAATCAAGTGCATCTGAACTATTTTGTTTTTGTTTTACCCCCTCTGCTCATTTCAGTTCTAGTTTAACTAGTTCATTCTGACTGTCATTGTAGGCTCATTTTCTTTTGTCATACACACTTAATTATTTAAATTTGGTTTAAACAAGAGTTAAACTGAGATTTAAATTTACAATTAAGCTGTGTTTGTGTGACCACTTGTGTATTTGCAGATAAGGCCCTTTGCCGCCTGGTGGTGAGCTGACGGTTGCTCCAGTGAGTTCCAGTGAGTGGAACTGCCTAGCCTAGCGTGTCTTACACTAACCGTGTGTGAATCGTGGACATTCTGACCTCGTATCACGGGCAACACGCAAGGACATCGGCGAGTTGTGTATCAGGTACAGGGAGGCAACGAGACCCAAAGTGACAACAAACGGCAATTTTGTTTAATTTCCCTGCTCAGGCTTCTGCACGACAGAACCGCCCGTTTGGAGTAACTGCCCGTAAAGGGGACAGACTCTGGGTTCAGGGAAAACTCAATTTTGACTGGTCACTCGGGCCGTTGGCGCAAATACCTTGCCGAAGTGCGCAATTGTGCTGATGTTCCCTGTTTGAGAGGTTGCACCGTGTTACAAAGGGGACAGGTGACCACGGACACCGCAGTGGAGTGTTTGAACGTCGAGGAAAGGTTGCCTGCCATTGAGTTCTTGTCTGAGCACCCACAATTCACCCAGGCCTAAATTAGTGACATACAGTCACTTCACCTAATTGAAAGCCACAGAATATTACATATTCTTTGATTATTCAGGTGCGGGCCAACCCTTATACTCTTGAGCCATACCATCCCTCTAGGTTTTATGACACAACAGTGCACTCGCCTGACACTGTCATAAACCCAGCTGGAATAGGAAGTTTAAGTTTCACTTCTCCCCTCTAGCCCTTCTGTTTTAGTTTATTGCTATTCTATTTTTATTCCTATCTATTTGTCTACTGCTCTATTTCTCATTTAATTGCATCCTGTTCTATTCTGTTCTGTTTTGCTTTTCCACTGTGTTTGTTTCTTTCAGTTCATGTAAAAGCAGAGCCTGTGAGAGCCATCACGGAAAACTGAGGAATAGATAGACGACCGAGCAGCGAGAGTCATCAAAGGACTCTTAGGGCCACCGCCTGTCAAATTCTTTGTTTAAATCCGGCACTCACCCACACAAATTGACCCGCGTGGTCCTTTTGGCTATTGACAATTAAGTGTCTAGCCTACATTCCACTAACTGTCTGCACCAGTTAACTGGAACCAAACCAAAGAATTATATAATCATGCATTATTATAAGTCGTTAGTTCTGCGCGTGCTTGCATTGGTTCTGTTTGTGCTGTCTTTCTCTCGCCAACAGCAAGCTAACGTGTTCAGAGCAGCCAGCCCCAGCACCCACGGGGACCGACTCAAGACCTGGTTGGGCTCCCTGACCAGCACGTTCCTGCCCAACGCCGCTGTGGATCCCCAGCACCCAAGCAACGAGCAGCTGGACGACAACCTGAAACGACTGATGGCCCACGATCCGACGCCGAGCTACAAAGAATGGGCGAAAGTCATCCGAGCCATCGCCCACAACCTCAAGCTCCAGGCGGAGGATGCCCGGCGGAATCAGGCCCAGATTCATCGTCACCACGATCAGCGACTCGTCGAGACCCAGGACCAGCGTTGGACAGCGGATGAATCCAAACCCGAGCTACAGGAGGAGCTGCAAAGACTTCAAAAAGCCCTTGCAGAGCTCCACCTGGAGGTGGAGCGTAGAGAACTGACTGAAAAACTCCAACACAGCGAAGCTCCCCTAGCCAAAGCAGAGACTAAGCCGAAAGACAGACACACTAAAGCCCTGACCTGTGAAAATCATCTTAAACAGGCCCAGAAAGGGGTTATGGCTCCGAAACAACAAAGAGACTATGTGAATGAACTTGACAATGGTTACAGAGAGCTGAAAAGTGGCATGGGAGGGGAAACACACATCACAGAGTTTCCCCTAACCAGTCAAGAAGCCCTAATTCCAAATGGGGTTAAAAGTCCACTGCCCAAAACGTCCAGCGGCCAGGAAACTTTGCCAGCAGCTGTCACGTCCAACTGCCAGCACCTGCGACAGGCTCTGATCCAAAAGCTTCCTGACCCTGCATCAGATCAAGGGCTCCCTGCTGCCATGGACCTAAAACGGGGCAGACTGAAAAACCCATACACTTGCTACAGCCGACTGCAAATGGCCTACTTCAGAGCACGTGGTCAGCCAGCAATGGAGGAAGATTTCATCTTCAACACTCTGCTTCTCCGAGAGCTGCACCCTGCGGTGAGTGATCATCTGGCAGCCTTGGCCTGCTCACGCAGCATGTCTATTCAGCAGCTGCGAGACTTGGTCAACGAAGCTCAAGCCAAGCAGAGAACTGCGTCTAAAGGGACTGTAGAAAATCCAACCAGTTATCCAGGCTCCGATCACTGCCCAGAAACCTGTCCTTACCTTTTTGAAAGACTGAGAAATGAAGCTGAAAGACAAAATCAGACTCTCAAGTCACAAAGATGTGAGCTGAATGTGCAGTCGCACAGTCCAAATGAGGTCCATCTTGAACACACAGCTCCCACGCACCACACCATTGGTCGAGTGAGCCTGGTACCTCCTGTGTGCGTAGCGCAAATGGACACGTTTCTCTGTTTCACCCACAAAGACCTGCTAGACTGTTTTGAGCCCTTATTGAATGCCAGACCGCTGAAAATCTGGGCTCAAGTGTGTGAACTTCTGCCTTCCCAGTCACCCAGACCACCTGAGCCAGACGGTCAGGTCACAGAGGTCGCAGGAAATCTCCCAGCTAACCGCGGGAACCCCGTCTCAGAGCACAGTTCAAGTTCGCTACCCGGCGTACTTCAACTCACCATAGACTGTAACTCCCTCTGCTCCAAGGCCACGACAGACTCACAGCTGAATGATGTAACTACAACAGATATTATTCTCACACTGTGGGCAGACAACTCAGCCTTCAGCCACACGCTGTTAAGTGCTCTCAGTGAAGGGACACCGGACCTCCCATTTGTCAACAAGCAAACACACTTTCCACTAGACTTTCGTCTGCCAACCATGATGACTGTCAAGTACATCTGTGTTTTGAACTTCAAATGGAACCACCGGCATTCAACCCATCACTTCCTGGTCCTTCCAGACCTCCTGATGCACTCTAATGCTCACACGGACCGTGCAAATGAGTTGTTGTGGGCCCCAATGACTGTACAGCTTCCTGTTGTTCCTGTCAACACTGCCAACTTCCTGTCAGGCCAGACCACCCAAGAGGTCTGCATCCTGATCCACATACAGGAAACTGTAGTACCACCTTACACCAAAGGGGGTGCTGTTTGGCTCCACACACAGGAAACTGTAGTACCACCTTACACCAAAGGGGGTGCTGTTTGGCTCAACAGGCAATGTGGTCAAACCCTAAGCCACATGCCAGCATCCTTCACACTTTCACCTGAAGGCGTGGAACTTGGACTCACTCTAAAAGCCACACCCCTAACTGAAGTGTCATCCTATGTAGTCCACGGTTGGCTCAACGAATGCATGGTCACAGACATCAGCATTCCCAAAGCCTACCATCTAGAATGGATAATGGACCACGGCCCCTATGACTTTGAACTCAGGTTAACAGTCATTAACTTAATACCAGCTGCCATGGCCCCAGAAGGAAGCTTAAGCAACACAAGTTTCACGGCATCCGTCAAGAGCATCTCCATCACTCCCATCAAACTGGTACCCACAACACAGGTGCGCAGAACGGAGCTGATGGAGGACAAACACCTTGCAGTACCCACAGTCTCTAAACAGCCTGCCTGGGAAACTCAGGAAAGCGCTGCACCTCTGATAGCCAATCTGACAGCTAACACCACAACAGAGGAGCCATTCCCAAGGTTTGAGCCTAAAGGCCAACAGATCCAGAAAGATGCAAGTGCCCTAAAGAATGACGCAGACTGTCAAAGACTCAGAAACGTCTTGCACAAATTCAAAGTGACATTTGACAAAGACCTTTTATGCTGTGGTCTCACTAAACTTCACACAGTACATAGTGCAACACACCCAAATGCTCCTCCCACCTTCATCAGGCAGTACAAAGGTCACATCGCCCCACATGAACCAGTGCGGGAGTTTGTTCATTCAACAGAAGGAAAAGGTGTTATCTGCCCATGCAACAGCACCTATTCAGTCCCTATCTGGTCCGTTGTCAAACCAGACAGCAAGTGGCGACCACCATCGACTTCAGGAAGTCAAACCAGCAAGTGCCACTGCCACGACGTGCCAGAAAGCACAAGTCTGCACAGAGCAGAGATTCAGCTGCCTGCCAAAACGGCTATAACAGCACACCAGCATTGACACTGGAGATAATGGTACCCCAACAACAGCGACCAGCCTGTCACAGATACCTCAAAGAGAATGCGTGCCAAGGAATGCCCACGGCCTACGTCAATGGACGTTTCTACACCCATAAGGGCATCCCACAGGCAAATGCAGGGGTACGATGGTTAAGAAACCAACCCTGCCAACCACAGAACAGCAGGTGGGGTCCCCAGTCATGTCAGTATGGTGAAGCAGCAGCTACCCTCATAACCCTTCAAGTCTCCTCTGTCCATAACATCAGAGAACTCATTTGCACAGACTCACACTATGCTAGATCTTGTTTCACATGCCATCCTCTAGGCTGGAAACAAACTGGTTTCAAGACTGAATGCAACAAGCAGGTGAAACGTCAACACATGTTCCAAACACGTGATGACATCACCCAAACACACGACACGATCGCTTACGGGGAAAAGGTGAAAAGATGCTTAAAGCAACCAGGGCGTGACAAAGGCGTGAACGACCAAACTAATGGCCTTGCCAAGACTGGCACCCTGCATAAACTATGGTCACACCCACCCCAGTCACCCACCCTTAGTGTGGCAACAACTACCCGCAGCCAGCAGACTGTTCCCGCAACATTTCCCGCCTTACTGCCACTGCCACTGACAACCAAACTTGCCAACACTTCCATGCGAAATGCTTTGCACCACCACTCATACCCCTCCAACCTCCCGTTCACGGCATCTGGTCCCACGACGGCCCCTAACCACAAACAACTACATGAGACCAACCACATGCTGCGTGTGGGAGTGAACTTTCTAAAATATGTCCCTGATGCCCTCACAGCGCCAAAGCTTGTACTGCCACAGGGCCAAAAGGGGGGTGAACTGATATACACCCACGACACACCATGCGCCAAACACCATGGCACCAGAACTATTTATGAGACTTTGGAACAAGTGGCATACTGGCCCAGCATGCAGAAAGATGTGGCAGAGTATGTCAGAGAATGTCAGGTTTGCTGTCAAGTCCAAACTGCAAACGCAAGTCACAGAGCCCACTGCAAAACCGAGGAGTCACGTTTCCACGGTCAGTCGACCAGAAAGACTGGACTGTAAAACCTCCTCTGATGCTCATGGCCATCACAGACACCATACAGGAGTCAACTCAGGTGTTCCCCACGGAACTACTGATGGCACGGCAGGTGCCACTGCCGTTGCACCTTGTACCAACCAGGAGACTCGAGTCTCATCACAGCCTGCTCCCTCATCAGCATCGCAACAAGCTCCGCCTACAGCTGAGAAACAACTCGCAACACAGAGCCAAACCCTGCAAACCACCTGCAAATCCCGGAAAGGTATTGTGGTGGTTCTCTATACTCACAGTTTCCTGCTGATCCAAACGGCGAACTCAAGGAAGCAACTGTTTACAGTCCTCCAGAATGACTTTGCCCAAAATCAGCTGGTTATAGCTCTGTTGACAGACCTGCTGCGAGAAATTAGCTTCTCTATGGACAGAGTGGCTATGAATAGGATCCCTCAGTATCCTACACAAAGTGTGCTGGACTTTGCTACTGGCAGACCCACCAAGACTGTTCCAGCCCACCTCACTGACTCCCTGGGTGCTGCCATCCTACTGCACGTCGACCCTGAGCAGAATGAGTTGGCTGTCCTTCTCAATCTACCCAGCGGTGAACGAGATAACCTCTCCAGACCCAAAGACAAGGTCAATATCAGGTGGTGGCAATGTAACACCCATGCCAAGAAACACACCTCAGATGTGGTAGCCCACCACAACAGCAACCCATGGCTGTGCCTGGTTCCCCACTTTCGCAGGTGTGGTTTCACCAAAGACTTGCAGTACTTCTGCCCAAACCAGCTCTTCCTCAGAAACCACACTGAAGGAATGGGCCGGTTGCAGCTTATGACCAGCAACACACGCTGCCCTGCCGAGGCCAAGCCGCGCACCCCAGTCAGCAGAGCACAAGCCGAGATTGTGGGTGATCGACTGCTCGTCCACACCCCCACTCATGCTGCCATCCTAATCTACAATCAGCACAACACCGCCACTCGTGTCGGCCTGCCCATTCCAAGTAAGAGGATCCAGGTACCCCTGAGTCCCATCCTTCATCGCAGCCATCTGGCAGTGCACTGTCTCTCAAGCAAAGAGGACCAGTCAGAACTGGAAATCCCAGCTTCCTCCAGGGATCACCATCACACCTTAGATCCAGGAATGGAACTGAGGATTGACAAAGGGGGGTCCCAGCTAAGTGACAGTACTCCTATTGATGCAGCCCTCCAAGCACTCTCACGACTGCCTGTCCTGCCCAGCTCACCTAAAGCCCAAGCTTGGACTGCTGTCAACACAGTCCGTCGCTTCTCCATGGCAATCAAGTACACACTCGCCCTGGGCCTGGCCTTCATCCTATCCCAAGGGATCAAAGGGATGCAAGAGTCCATGAACAAGTGCTTATCGGCCCTCCCTCAAGGACCAGTAGGAACCACCTGCTGCGTGACCATCCGGATCCATGTGCCGTCGAACTTGGTTACCGTCCAACGAAGTCCGCACGGGGACTTCGTTGGCCGAAGGGGGGTCTGTAGCATATGCACACGTATCAGGATAATCAATAAACTTGGGAATGTTCAGAACGCTTTTAGCATGCTGGACTGGGTTATAAAACCATCTCGGCTCCGCATAGTCTGCCATAAGATAAGCCCACTTGACACTTTTGTGGACAAGCGATGGTAAACAGTAAAGTCCAACTTCCTCTCTTTGGTGACTTCAAAAGGAGCACCCCCCCCAGAGACTGACCAGATCCACATTCCAACACCCCACACACACAGGAACACACAAAAGCACACACACAGGCACATACAGAAACACACAATCATACATTTTTAACTGTATATGTGAACTACCACTATGCTGGAATATATATATGATATATTTTAGAGCCTATGCATGTTTCCTAGTGTTTAAATGAGTGTATTTGTGCTAGTGTGCATTTTAACGATATAATTTTGTCTGTAAACCATAACTTGGTTTCTATGCCTTTCTGACCTATCGAGTTTGATCTCGTTTCAAAGCTCCGGACTCGAGCTATTCATTGAGACATGTCACAAAACGGACAAATGCATTTTTCTATGTGTTTAATGATCCTGTGAAGAACCCACTCCATCTCGAAATCCGATCTGATGGGCATTAAGTATGCAAATTCAGCTAGGAGACCAAACAAAGCAACTTTGCCCGCCAAATAGTGCTGCGCCTCTATTGGCTGCTACAATTCAGGAGGTGTGTTAGCTTGGGTTTCCATAAAGACAACGACACACACCTTCGCTCTCTTCTTGTCTCTTCGCGCTCTTGTCTCTTCGCGCTGCTCTTCTTCTTCTCCTTTGTCTCCCGACTGACTCACGAGCACCTCGTGCACGGACGCCTCAGGTGACCGCGCTTCCCAACCACGCGCGCAGTTCGGGAGGACCACTTCTTTAGACTCTCTCTCTCTTCGGCTAAGTTACTTAAGCTTAAACCTCTTTTGAAAACCCCGCCGGAGAAACCCTCTCTGAAAGGACCAACCCAGCCAGGCGCATTGAAACTGCTACACACGGACTTGAACCAATAAGCAAGTATTATCATTTATCTGAATTTGTCTTAACTGATTTCTGTGCTGGCTCTCTCTCTCTCAAAAGGGTTTACGTTAACTGTGTAATTTGCCATCCTTTGATCAGCTTTCTTTCCATGTCTTTTCTTCATTCTCACTCGTGTATATATATGTGTATACTTCTGTATATATTTTTGACGTATAATCTCGGTAGCCGTAGCTGCATATATTAAACACATAATTCATGCTCGATTGTTCTGTTGTTCTTTCAACTGAAGACCAAGTCACTTTAACGTTTTTCGATCGCTTTATGCTTTAGTTATTTTCATGGCCAGAAAATAACTCTGTTTATAATATTCTGTGAGGGACTTAGTTTGCTGGACAAACGAACAGTTTCTCTAGATAATTATTAAACCAGAACTAATCATATATGTAATTGATTATAATTCGTTGTAATTGATTCACAATATATGTTTAATTCCCCGTTGGGTTGATATATGAATCATAATTTATTCATAACCTTATGAATTATTATATTCATATTTCATCCATAAATTAATTAATAACTGTACGAACCGCTACATTCGTTACAGGTCATAGGCTCAGGATGAATTTTGTCTGCTATTTCTTTGCACAGTAGCTAGGTGTCACTAGTGAGCAATGCTGAATGAAGCTTCGGGTAATGAACCTTTTGGTGAAGCAATGGGTTGCGAAGCCTCAGTGCTTCATGAGGCTTCATTTGCCCATCACTACAGAGAACCATGGAACAGGAAACAGAATGAGAAGCATCAGACATGCATCCATGTAGGACAAGACCTGACAAAGATCACAGGAAACACAGGGGTATAAATACACAGGGTCAAACAAGCTAAACAAGATAAGTTAACAAGACACACCTGGGAAAGACTAATCAATGGGGAAAACTACAAACATGGCCACAGGAAACAGGACATAGGAATGAACACAGAGACAAGAGGAACATAAAAACACTATAACATAAAAGTCAACACCGGGATCGTGACAATTGCATCTTCTGGTCTTTGTCATAGGTCACAATTAAAATTAGGTGTCTAATAAATTCATTTAAAGTATTTTGAAACAATGTACTGATTTATAGAAATATCATGAGATTTGCATTTGCTGCTACAATAAACTAGAGTTAAAAAAAAAAGGTCACAATTAAAATTATGTGTCTAATAAATTCATTTAAAGTATTTTGAAACAATGTACTGATTTATAGAAATATCATGAGATTTGCATTTGCTGCTACAATAAACTAAAGAGTTAAAAAAAGAAAGAGAACAAACTTCCAACAGACAGAACTAGTGTGACATGATTACAAGCAGATAATGGGAACTATAAATTATATGGCAGGCTATATGCCTACTGTACCTCTTTAATAAGATGATCATCATAGATCTGAGTCATTGTCTTTTCTCTTTCTGTCTTCAGTCTGTATAGATGCAGTATTACAGAGGGAAAGTGTCTCATCCTGATTTCAGCTCTGAAATTAAACCCGTCACACCTGAGAGAGCTGGACCTGAGTGGGAATAATATAGAAAACACAGGAGTGAATCACTTATGTGACATCCTGAAGGATTCACACTGCAAACTGGAGAGATTGAGGTCAGTAACGTTCACAAACAAGAATAAAAAATGCTTAAAATCACTTAAACTTTTGAATATTTAACCCACACTATTAATCATTATCTCATGAAGAGCTTAATAATGTGAACTTTAAATTTGCGGAAAATAATTTCTCCTAGTGATGTGCTTTATGATCTGATGAAAGCAGGGTCTTAAATTGACACCCACTGAGTACCAAGCACAGGTTAACTTTGGCCATAGTGTCACAGACAATTTGATAATTTTATAATTATCAATAATTTTATATGTGCTCTGTGGCACAAGGAACTTCTGTCAGTCCTGAAAAAATGTGTATGTATGATAAGATGCTTTAAACCACAGAGCAAACAGCAGTGGGAAAACTGCAAGCACATTCATCAAACCAGACAGAGCTTAAGCAAAAGAAGGAGCGAAAAAAAGAAAGAAAAAAAAAATATTATAAATTGTTGATTTTTCTAAAATTTGTTCAAGAAATGTTTGTGATAAGAACAGTAACTGTAACAGGATTATAACATTTACAGAAAAATAATATCAATAAGCTGCAGTGAATGTGTTCCTGCTGTACATTCTACTTCTGACACTTCGATTATGATTTTGTTTCTTTTTCTGTACTCAAATTATTTTTAAACTGCCCTGTTGTCTTTAAAGGTGAACCCTTTTTCACAAGAATAATATAAGTCTAAGGTGTCTCCTGAAAGTGTCTGTGAAGTTTCAGCTCAAAATACCCCATTGATTTTTTATTATTCAATTTTTAACTGCCTATTTTGGGGCATCATTAAAAATGCACCGATTCAGTGCATGTCCCCTTTAAATGCCTGCGCTCCCCGCCCCCAAGCTCGCAACTCTTTACAAAGTGTTCGTCATGCAGCATACCCAATTATGTAAGTATAGTATTTATTTGGATGTTTACATTTGATTCTGAATGAGTTTGATAGTGCTCCATGGCTAAAGCTAACATTACACACTGTTGGAGAGATTTATAAAGAATGTGTTTATGCATTATAGAGACTGCAAGTGTTTAAAAATGAAAATAACGACGGCTCTTGTCTCCGTTAATACAGTAATAAATGATGGTAACTTTAACCACATTTAACAGTACATTAGCAACATGCTAACGAAACATTTAGGAAGACAATTTACAAATATCATGTTATCATGGATCATGTCAGTTATTATCGCTCCATTTGCCATTTTTTGCTATTGTTCTTGCTTGCTTACCTGCATAAAATCTGTTGATTCAGCTGTGCAGCTCCAGACGTTAATACTGGCTTGTCTAATGCCTTGAACATGGGCTGGCATGTGCAAATATTGGGGGCGTACATATTAATGATCCCGACTGTTGTGTCACAGTCGGTGTTATGTTGAGATTCGCCTGTTCTACGGAGGTCTTTTAAACAAATGAGATTTATATAAGAAGGAGGAAACAGAGACTTGTTTGAGACTCACTGTATGTCATTTCCATGTACTGAACTTTATTTAACTATGCCGAGGTAAATTCAATTTTCAATTCTAGGGCACCTTTAATTATATTTTAAACCTTTTGCCAATGTAGCATATTAGCAAATTATATGTTTAATATATTTTCCTTTTTTTAATATAAATTGGCTGGTAAGAACTCTCACTGGTTGGTAATTTTTTTAAGCTATCAGCCACGTTTCCTGACAGGCTTAAGATGCTCTCACATTTACCTTTCCAAGATGAAATTCTGGGTGAAAGTTAAAATGATTTCTCTTCTTCTGCCTGTGTGTTTGTTTGTCTCTTTCTAGCCTACATGACTGTGGCATTACAGATGTTTCTTCTTTGACTCAGTCTTTGACAAGCACTAAAGCACTGCAGTTTTTAAAAGAGCTTGATCTGAGAAATAATACGATCAGAGACTCAAAGCAGCTCAGTGAAGTGATACGAGACTCACACTGTAAACTGAGGTGAGCAAACATTCTTTTTGCAGTCACACTAAAACAAACAAACAGGAATTTAAGTTTAAGTGTATTATATTTAAAACATAAATATTTATTAGAAATAATGTGTATGGTCACCAAATAAAGTGAAATCAATAACAATAATGTCCATTAAGTGTATTACACTTTATACTCAATGTAATTGAAATATTGATAATAATTTGCAACCTTAAACACTGATTATTTTCTCTTTCCATTTCCCTTTTCTCTCTAATTCTTTCTTACAGCCTAGGGAGAGACCTCTTGGTTAATTTTGGTAGATTGTTTACTTCATCTAAAGCTTGGGAGAGACCTGTGAAATCAACAACATAAGAAAAGTAATTATCAGATGAAAGATCCTGCAAAGGTTCTTAATATAATACTGTAATAAAAGAATATGTGTCATTGTGTGATGGAAATTTTGATGAGACGCTGCTATACAGCAATTCATAAATACTAATACTGCAAAACCTTCAGCTATTATTAATTCAAGCTGTTTAAATACACACATTGCATAGTAAATTTAAACCACTTCAAATGGCATTGGTTTAACAAACGTTCATCTTATCATACTCACGTTTGTGTATTACTAAAAATGATTTCTAATGTATACAGTTGTTGTTATTTTACTTTTTTTTAGAGGTAAAATAGAGAAGGAAGAAGAGCCTAAGCATAGCTAAAATTAGGTGGATTAGCAGTAATGAGAGTCTTTAGTTTCCTACATCATAATGATGTTGGGATTAAACTCGTCCATAATTAAGAAATTAAAACATTGCTAATTTTAATTATCAAATTGTACTTAAATATATATTAAATTAATATTGGTGGAATGTTTTCTTCTGAGCTAACTAGTTATTCATATTACCAGGGTTAGAAGTATCCTTAATATAGGTACAGGTTATTTTGGTGTATGTGTATAAATGATATGCTATATTAGCTAATAGCTTTATTTTATGATTAGTAGGGTTTTTTTTTTTCTTAGAAAAGCCTTTCTCGGGACCCGAGATGCAAATTAGCTCATGCTATACTCTCAATGTACAATACATATTTTCCAGCCATCTCTATTCAAATAAACTTATTAATAAAGAAATAAAAATCATCGTGAAGACATGTACAGAGATTTAAATCAATGTCAGATGTATTAATGTCTTATCAATGTCAGATATATATTTCTTTACACCGTTGTTGATATTATTATCATTGTTTTATTTTACATTAATCTGTTTTACATTTATATTTCTTTCATTTTATATTCAGAATATATTTTTAAATTTCTATAAAGTCCTGTCTCATAATGCAGAAATATATCTGCACATAAGACTACAAAGCTTTGACTGATGTACAGTGAGAGGATGATGCCTGTTCTCCCAGACTACCTAATATTTAGTATTACCAGTTGAGCGCATTCACGTGCCCATACATCTATTATATACTTTTATATCTATTCAATACTTTTTTGTTTTTCTCTTTTGCCATTATATTGTATTTTTAAAATGTATTGACATATTGTGTAAATATACAAATAAAAACTTGATGATTTTATTTTGTTTGAAAAGTTTCAGTAGCCATAACTGGAGTGTAATTGGAATAGTTTCAACAGCAGTTTCTCACCATTAGAGGTCAGCGCAATACTGCAATATCATGTGAAGTATAAGCAACAATTTTAGGATGTCACTAGAGGCATTTCTCAATACCAAGTATGCAAAGTTCGCACTTGACATGTTCGACTTAGAAGAACGGACTCACGAGGACGACAGGACGCAAGTTTAGTGATTCTGCAAATGGCACAGCAGTGTACTTGTTAGCGTCACTCAGCTCACTCTACTCCGGTTATCTCTGTATGTATATTTTAAGCCACAATAAAAGGAAATATGTTATAAAACACCACTCTGCCTCTTTTCATTTTCATTTAAAAAATCTTAAACATATTAATATCCTCACAAATGTTGTTCTATCTATTATCTTCACTGCATGTATAGTACAAAATATAAAACACACTTCCTCTTTTCATTTACATTTTCTAAATATTAATATGTAGTTGATTATCTTCTGATTATCTTCACTATAATAAAATGAAATATAACATAAAACACAACCCTGTCTCCTTGTTAAATGTCTGTACCATAGGAAATAAAGCAAACAATTCAGTCAAACATACAAATTAAGTGCTCTAGGAAGCTACAACTGTAAAGTTAAATCGCCTAAATATATAAAGTTATGAAACTTCACTTTGCCCTGAGACAAAACGATTTACCTGGGAACAAATTATAAATTCATGAGGTCAAAGATCACCCGTTAGATATACAAAAGATTAATTATATCTCATGTTTAACCACTACAGAGACATCAGAGCCAGCGGCAAACGTCAGAAGGATTAGCCGAGGTAGGGCTGATCTCGGCTGAGTACATGAGTGCTGAGCGCCCGGTGATCGCCTGGATCTCACAACTCAGATAACGTCCGATCAAATTTTCGAATAGGCGCTATCTTTATAAATAAACCACATATTTGGGCTTTAAACCAGTACATTCTTGCCTGAAAAACTCTTAAAACTACATATCATGACATAATAACAGTGATATGTTTAAATTACATGGGTTTTCTCCTTTACTATTGACGCTTACTGGTTATTGCAAAATGCATTCTGGGATACCTGGCTGTCTCCAGTACGCATAAGTCACCTCTCGATGCATCCTCGATAAAAGGGGTGGATCAAGAACACATCCGGGGATTTGAACTGTACTTGGCTAGATGTAAACTTTGAATTGGAACAGTACTTGGGCAGCAACTGAAAAAGAAAGTCTGCTACTGCGTCATATCTGGATATTCTGCTCTCCTTTGTGCTGCTGGATTGAAGTGATTTCATGGAAAATGTCGAGATGGGCACGTGTCTGCTGCTGCTGATAATGGTGATTTTCAGCGGATCGTGGACGCAGTGTCTGTCAAGTATGTTTTTGTGTCTTTAGTGTTGACTTTGACTTGTGACTTTGCTGCACATAAACACAGAGAAAATAGTTCATATTTCTGCAAAATAGGATCTCAACTAAATTGAAAATTGCCATACAGTGATCAGGCTAAAAAAATCTAACTTCCTATCCCTATCGAAGAGGCTGCAGGTCTGACTTGATTCTTGATTTGACTTGGAATGAGCTTCAGCACCATGGACAGCAGCTGACAGGCATCCGTACATTCCTGTCATGACTTTATTGTTGGTTTATTGCTGCATTTTCCGAAATCTTTATATGGGAAAATAAAAAATAAATCAAACCTCACTACAAATAGTCTTCCATCAATGTATTAAATAATCTAGAAAGTATCAGCAATATCTAATATGTGGTGGATAACAAAGTTTCCAGGCAGTACTGACATTTTTTCAATGTTGCGTTACTGCAGTAATTTTCTATGACATGCCCGAATCAATAAATACATTCATAAACAAACAAATTGTCCAGTTGTCAGGTGTTCAAGTGAAACTTTGGCTCCCAAGTTATGCCCGGTTATACATAAGGAACTTTAGGACAAAAAGGGCTCTGTCTCAATTGAATTAATGTGTGTAATTTGTAGGCCTATCTAAATATAGTTGTAAATTAAAGTAGCAAGTAAGGTAAGGTAAAAGGTTAGTAAGGTAAAAGCACACAAAGAAATGTTATCATTAAACACGTTCACTCAGAAAACTGATCAAAGTTTGTAATTGAGGATTCCTCATTGAAATGCATCAGGTGGGCTTAAATTGTTCCACAGTGAGATGATGAAAATAGACAATGTTTTGTAAGATGTGCATGGAGCTTAAATATAATGTGGACTAAGCATCGTAGTAATTTTTATTGTGCCCACATTTAAGCCCTTTTTTTTTTTTTAAAGTTAGTTTTTGAAAATAATTTGCTCTACAAAATAATTAATGATGTAAATTCATATAAATGAATCACAAAACCTGTAGTGTTTGTAGTTCACATGCATAATTATTTGGCAGTCAGTCTTTAAGGCTAATGGTTTGACCTTGAGATTAGCTTTGTGTGCAAGCTAATAAAACTCATCTTTCCATTTAAAGGAAAAGTATATAAAATGATAAAGTACTGTTTGTTCATGGAAAAAATGGATGTCTTTGTGTGAGGTCACCTGAGACAGCATGAACATGAGTGGGGCTAACACGACATTGACAAATGTGATTGGTATGCAATAAATCATGTCAGGGAAGTAACAAGTCAATGGATTTGTTAAAATATTGAGCAGCATTAAATATGATTTTCTCTTTTTTTATTTGGCTGTTGAGATGAGGCACCATCGCCAGGTGTTCTGAAATCCATTTTCTGGAGACAAAGAATGAAGGACAGGAAACATAAAAATGAAACTCTCAGTCTCCAGATGATGGTAGAAGAAAAAAAGAGATGAACCGATGTGATGCTTTGGTCAAAGAAAAGCATTGACATATTCCACCAAAGATGTAAAGATGGCCTTGTCTGCTATCTCAATGCAGCAGGTAGCATTGTGACGAAAAGTAAACACAGCACAGGTCCTTTTTACATATACGAGCTGGTTGGTTCTTCTCCTTTTCCAGCAGTTATACCTATGTGATCTGTGACCGCACCACCTCATCTATTCTGTATATTCTCAGTGCTTTCCAGACGGATCACAAAAACATCAGTCCACTCATGATTATATGTGATGGACCCATGATGATACTCATGCATGCCACTTGACTCTTCTGCCAAACCAACCTCAATGCCTTGCTCCAAAGTTATTATCAAATATTGACTGGGAAAGGCACTGCTGAAGACTTCAGTCTTCCTTTCCTCCACCGCTGTCTAAGCCATATAATGAAACATCAGCAAAAAAGGTGATCCTACTGAGTACTACAGTGTGACATTCATCTCGTCATTGGCTGCCTACTTCTCAGCTCATTGTTACAAATCCTTTCAAGTCTAGGGAAAATAGGGGGTGAAACATCAAAACACAGAACATGTACTGGAAAACGATCGCACACAAACCATTCTGAATTTGGCAAAGTGTCTGCTTATTACAGTGAAAAAAAAAAAAACGGGACAAAGTTTTACCCCAAGATACTTATTTACATACATTTACAACTTATATAAAACATAACCAATATTACTAAAAAATAAAATAAAAAATTATAGTAAACTTCTAGAACTCCTGCTACCCGCACAGGTGCGCTCTTTATAATCACGTAGCGTGCCCTCATTGGTGAAGCTGTGCGTGGTCGCCACTAAGCATCTCCATGAATAGGCCACTCAGATACCCACTCAGGTATCAATTATAATATGGGACGAAACACTTATTCAGCTCTTTGGACAAGCATGATGCTGGGTCAGTTATACTTTTTGTGATTGAAAGAGACACTCAGAGAAAGACTTAAACATTTGGTTAGTCACAAAAATTTAGGTGTAAAGTTGTACTTGACATGACCAAGTAGTATGTTTGTCAGATGTCTTCAGTACTTATGGTCATGTGGGTCAGTCAGCTCATTAAATGCTTGCTCCAAGGCAAATATCAAAATCTATTAAATTTGTCATGCAAATTAATTATTTAAGGGGTGTGGATCTTGTCAGTTTTGGTCTCATAACCTTTCCTCCGCTTTCAGGGCAAATTTTCAGCTTTGTACAGATGTTGTGTTATTCTAAGTACTGTACAGATATGATGTAGAGTATGATGGATGCAGAGATGTGTACATAAACCATGACCAAACAAGATGTAAAACTAATGTGTTATACTGTATCCTCAGGGGACCTAGGCAGGCATGGTGAAGGACCCCATACCAGCTATTCTCAAAGAAATTGTCAAAGATTTCAAAGAAAAAAAGCCAGGTTTAGAATAATTTGGATGAATATGCAATATCATGTTTAAATGTTTGAACCCATTACTTCACTCTGTACTAAGTCCTTAGATAAGATACTATAGCCCTTTTTATTTTCTTATCAGAATTTCGCACAGGACAAGACACAAGGAATTATTGAAAAGAGTCGGGGGGACTTGAAGAAAATTCGCTTTAAAGGAAGATGACTGACCAGACTTCATAATGACCTACAGTATGAAGCATACATTATTATGAAAAGTGTTTTTAAGTAGTTTTTCTACTTCTACTACTTTCTACTAATATAACTGAATGGAAAGTTTGGAGATATGAGGGTAAAGGGCTATTATTAGGGCTCTGGTAGAAGATAGTAGTTTCTGACTATTTGCCATGAAGGGGGCAGGAGAATGCAGATTTTTTTTACAACCTCTGATTGTAACAATTATGATATTTCTGTATTAATTTGTTTATTTCACCAAAACTACAATTATGTCACCTATTAGCCATCATCATCAACAACTACAGATTCATGTTTTTTGTAAGCTGTATTGGTTACTGCATAATATTAAACATGTTGCACCTGTTTTTCTGCTGTAGACAAAGACTCTTGACTAAATCTTGCTTAATTTTCCTTTAGGTAAAATGCACTATATGATGACATTAGAAAACAAATATCTCAGGAATAGGAGCCTAATCCAACCCTATTGTATCATGCATTTTCATGCAAGTAGTAATGCTTGCCTGAATTATACCAACGTGGCTGTTATTCTAGCAGATCTCAGATCAGCTTGTATAGTAAATGTAGGCCATATGCAGTGTTGCCAAGTCCGTGGATTTCCAGCGAAATTGGGTTGCTTTTACGCTGTTGCTGCAGGTTGTTTTTCATGTCAAAATACTGATCTGGTGTCATCTAAGGTTACCTCTTGGGGTCCACACCCACAAGTTGCATAACATTTATAGATGCAGCATACATTAACATGCCTTTTCTGCAGGCACGATTTATAGGCAGTAAACAGGTTGTCCTGTTGCCCACAATTTGGGAATAAATAGAGTTTAGGAGTCTATGCGCACTGAAAAATTAGGGTTTAGTTTAGGGTTGTGATGTATAATTTGTGTAACAAGGACAAATGTTTTGACCAATTTTAAAGTTTTATTACATTATGTTCTTAAAATCCACCCTTCTGCTGGGATCAGAGTATTCCTGATTTTTTGGGGGATCAAAGGTATCCAGATCAAAACCAAGATTGGATTTCATGATCTAATCTGATTTCAGAATTTTTTTTTTTTTTCCTTTTCTTTTTAACAACCCTTTTTCAAGATTTGATCCTTGAATCTCCGATCAGATTACTTTTGAACAACTGGGCCCTGAAAAAATGTCTATTTGGATCACAGTGATCCAAGCCTATTTTGGTTTGAAAAATCACAAATGTAATATGGATTACCTGATCCTGGATAACAAAACATGGGATTTCCAAATCTAGATAATTTGGATCCAGATTAAACTTTTTGAACAACTGGACCTAGGAGCAAATGACAATGGTATGGTAACCTAGTTTCCAACAGTAAATAAAATAGCTATGGAAACATAGCTTGTGATTTCAATCAACACAAATAGAGCTTCAGAATTTCAGCTATATTATTAATGTAATGAAGAGAAAATAGATTCTAAAACATCTCACTGTTACTGGTTTATCATGAGCTCAAAACATTATGGGTAGAATCTCTCTACAGTGTATTCTGATTCATAAACAGTTTTACTGATGAATTACAACAAACAGTAAACCCAGGATAGAGCGGTTGAGTGAATGTGGTCTGGACTGTGTGGATGAGGATCATTGTGTCTCCAGAGACGCTGTAGAAGGACAGAGTTCCTGCACTGTGATCCACATACACTCCTATTCTCCTGTGATCCACATACACTCCTATTCTACTGCTGATGGACTTTACTGGGAGTTTAGTCTGTATGTTATTGTGCCAGAATGAGTAACTGGAGGAAGAGCAGATCAAACTCCAGGACTGATCATTATATCCAAACCAACACTCATTACCCGATCCCTTCCTGCTGATGCTCTTATATGACACTGATATATACACATCACGTCCACTCCACTCAATCTCCCAGTAACAGCGTCCACACACACTCTCTCTCTACACAACACCTGATACACATCAAATCTGTCTGGATGATCAGGATACGGCTGCTTTGTGTTAGTAAATGTAACCACTCTGTTCCCCTCAGACAGACGGAGGTGTTTATGCACTGTGTTCAGATCCAGAGGGATCGGATGGGAATCTGATGGAGAGAAAACACATCCGAATCAGGAATTA
The DNA here is from genome assembly GCF_018812025.1 of Megalobrama amblycephala. Classification (NCBI taxonomy): domain Eukaryota; kingdom Metazoa; phylum Chordata; class Actinopteri; order Cypriniformes; family Xenocyprididae; genus Megalobrama; species Megalobrama amblycephala. The sequence goes on from NC_063063.1 coordinate 32,532,514, forward strand.
TGAACCTGTCTGATTGTTTAAAGAAGCTGAACTCTTCGTGTACAATATATCAGCAGTGTCCCTGTACAGTTTACCAGATATCCTGTGCAAATCATCTTTTACATGATCAATTATTAAACTCGTAAATCATGTTTTCTTTCTCCTTCTACAGGAAGAACATGAACACACTCAGTGATTTTTCTTCTTGTTTTCTCAGTGACTTACATTGTAGGAAGTCGTTCCTGGTTCTGGGAACAATCTTGGTGAAAGTGACTGTGGAAATCAACAGACATGAAGAGTGTGATTATCATGTCAAGAGAAAAAGATCCCTGCATCCATTACTAAGACATTTCTAATATGATCTTCTACATGATCTGGATCAAATCATCAGTCTGGGTTGTTCAAAACTTTTTAGTAAGATTGGGATACCTTTGATCCAAAAAATCTGGATTATACTGATCCCATCAGAAGGGTGGATTTCAGGAACAAAAATTTAATAAAACTTTAAAACTGGTCAAAAATACAACATTTACATCAAGTAATATATAAGCTGAATTTTGGAAATGTTGGGAAATGTTTTTTAAATTTGAATAAAATGAAAAGTAAAAGACTTTCAAATCACATGAGCCAATATTTTATTCACAACAGAACATAGATAACATAACAAATGTTTAAAGTGAGAATTTTTTTTTTTACAATTTTATGCACAAAATGAGCTCATTTCAAATTTGATGCCTGCTACAGGTCTCAAAATAGTTGGGACGTGGGCATGGTTACCATAGTGTAGCATCTCCTTTTCAAAACACTGTGAAGACGTCTGGGCATCGAGGTTATGAGTTTCTGGAGTTTTGGTTTCGGAATTTGGTCCCATTCTTACCTGATATAGGCTTCCAGCTGCTGAAGAGTTTGTGGTCATCTTTGACGTATTTTTCGTTTAATGATGCACCAAATGTTCTCTATAGGTGAAAGATCTGGACTGCAGGCTGGCCAAATTCAGCACCCGGACTCTTCTACGACAAAGCCATGCTGTTGTAATAGCTGTAGTATATACAAAATATTTTGCTTTTTCAGCCATTTGTTGCCCCATGTCAAATTTTTGAGACCTGTAGCAGGCATTAAATTCGAAATTAGCTCATTTAGTGGATAAAAGTGTAAAATTTCTCCATTTAAACATTTGTTATGTTATCTATGTTCTATTTTGAACAAAATATTGGCTCATGTGATTTGAAAATCTTCTCGTTTTCATTTTTTTCAAATTTAAAGAATGTCCAACATTTCCGTAATTCGTGTTGTACATACACCACATATTTTTTATTTTGATTAGTCTTAATCTTGATTAGTTTAACAGTTAAAGTAACAAATTAGAAGTAGACATTATTAGGCTACATACTAAGCCTTTCGGAAGGCTACAGTAAAGTAGAAAAGGGATTTTGACACCATAAAATAATTCCCAAACAGCTGTAAATAACAAACAAAAATATATTTAATTTAAAGAGTTTATCACTGTTTGTAATATATCAATTGGCACAATTATAAGAAATGAACCAGTCAAAAGTTCTTTGCAAACGCAAAGTTTCTTGAGTGAACACTATGCAAAACTTGTCTGAGAAAACGCAAAAGCACTGAAATATTTTTTTTTTTCCATCTCATATTTTTCCCATCACCATGTCCCTTTCAGGGGCTCTGCAGAGCACTAGTAATCCAGATTTGGTAATCTGAAAAAGTGCATCTGGATCAGGGTGATCCAATCCAAATTGGCACAAAAGTTTTACCTGATCCTGGATAGCAAAATATGGGATTTCAAAATTTCATATTCTGATTAAACTTTTTGAACAACTGGCTCCAGGACTTTACCTCTGTCAGAGATCTTCTTCAGCTCCTCTTTGCAGAAATCCTCCAGTTTGTCTCTCAGATGAAGGACAGATTCTCTCACAACATCAAAAGAGGAGAGAGAACTGAAGGGATCGTCATTTACGTCTGCAGATTCAGGAGGAGCTGAGAGAGACTGGAAACTCTACAGAAAACAGAAATCAAAGCTCATCACCTCCACACTTCAGCCAATAACCTGCACTACTGTCAGATTTGATTGGCTCTTGTTGATTAATGAAAGTGGTACCATCAAATTCAGGATTACACATTGTTATATATATATAACATATGGAGTTTAAATGGTTAAATTTTGAGATGTTGCTGTCTGGAAACTCAATATAACTTTCAGAAAAATGTTTCCTAAGAGATTTCCAGAGCTGAACTGCATTTGTAAGTGCGTCTCTTTCAAAAGAAGATCAGATGAGAGTCTGACTGATGATTATATAATAACCGAACACACAGATCAACACTTCAGTCAACGGCTCATTCTGCTCTAATGAAATGTTTCTCTGTGAGTCTCTTGCTCAAGTCCACTATGATCCTGTTCTTCTAGATCTCTGTTACCTGCAGGAAATGGATGTGATCCTGTGTGTGTGAAAGCTGCTCCAGCTCAGCGTCTCTCCTCCTCAGATCATTGATCTCCTGCTCCAGTCGCTCCAGTCGTCCTTCAGCTCGACTCACTGCAGTCTTTTCCTGATCTCTGATCCTCTGTGTGGCCTCAGAGCGGCTTCTCTCAATGGAGCGGATGAGCTCAGTGAAGATCCTCTCACTGTCCTCCACTGCTGTCTGTGCAGAGCGCTGTTAGGACACACATCACAATCACACAGTGGCTTCAGTGAGTCTGACTGAGACTTCTCAAACTTCTCTTCTTCTCCAGACTCACCTTATGAGACTCCACAGCCTCTCTCAGCTGCTGAACATCTTTCTCTCTCTGCTGGATCCTCTGCTGGACCGACCTCTGCGTCTCCTTCAGCTCCTTCTGCAGCACAAACCAATAACGGGAGAAACATCATAAATCATCAAGTCAAAGGCAATCTTCACAACATGCTGACTCCGTAATGTCTGCGCTGAGAAACATTTCCCGCTTGGAAATCGCACCTTTCTCATTGGTCAAGCCAAAACTCAAAGGTGTGACTTCTGTAGAGATTAAAAATAACCCAACGCTCCTCAACAGCTAAGGCATTTGCAAGTATCTTACATTTGAACACTAAACGGCGATTTAGTATTTAGTTTAAATCCCTTTGTTAACAAAGGTGCTTTATAGTGAGAAACTGATGGTTCTTCCAGCTCGTTAAATTACTCTTTTCATAGCTCCTTTCCCCTGTTATGCTACGGTTCAAATTCATTTCCACTCTCTCATTTCCTATGTAAGCGTGTGTGTGTTTAGTCTAGTTATGTGTTCATAATTTAGTTAAATAAAACTTGTGTGCACATTCTTGCAAGGTGATTCTGATCTGCCTATAAACCAATGTCCCTGATAACGATTATGATCACAGCTACATGCTAAGAAAGAGTTATTTTTCTGTGGTCACAGAAAATATCCTTTCTGAAGAGTTGGTAGATGATCAATACTGAGTGTTCGTTGGCCGAACAGATTAATTGATTGTAATGATTGTAGGACCAAAATCAGCTCAAATTAATTAATTTATAGGGAATTATAAAGAGTCATTTAGTTTACGACCGAGCAACTGAGTCATCCAGCGTTCATCTGCTCGGATCGTAATAAGCTCTTGTATCGGATATGAATATCCACTATCATGAGAACACTAATTAGAGCGTGGTAACTTTAAGATCAACAGCTTAAGACATTAAATTTACAAGCACATAATACAAGACACTTTCTTTTAAAATCTACAGGAGACTTTATTTATTCTAACACAAACTAATCTAACACAAACACGCACACACACAAACATTCATACACGTTGAAAGAAAGGAAAGAAAGGAAATGAGAGGAGAAAGAGTTTTAAGCGAGAATGAAATGATGAGCATGATTTCTAGCAAAATATGCACTTCAAAACACCTGACCTGAACGAACCATGAATCATTAATTTAATGCACCAGTTCAGCTTTAGAATCTGGAGGTACTTGCATGTCAAATTTAAATGTGAATCTCCTCATCGTCGTCCTTATCTTGGAGAGAAAGTTTTTTCCGAGTCACTGATTTGTTGCAGGCTCATTTTAGGTCCGGATTGTGGTTAGGTAAAAAACAATCACGTATGAGTGTGCTGGTGAAATGAAAGGAAGTCTCTTGTCGTGGCTGGAGTTAAAGTTGAAGCGGCAAAAGTCTTTGGTTATACTTTGGGGCAAAACTTAGAACACGAGACTCTCGACGGAAAAGAAAGTTAAGTAAAAGAAACGAAAAGTGAGTGAAAGTTGGATGGCTTGAATGAGCTGCCTGTCTGTCCTATGTCAGCTAAGTCTTGTCTCTTTCTTTTTTTTCTTCTGGTCTTTTTTGTTACTCTTTGTTACTCATTCCTTGTCTTGTGATGTGACTATGTAAACTTAGGTGTTTGTCCCACCTCGGTGAGGAGTTCTGACCAGTCAGATATCGTCTTGTTTCAAAGGTGGCTTTTCTCCGCCTCCAATCATAAAATAAGCGTTATCTCCGGTCTCTGGAATTGCCAGCTTTTTACCATTTAGACATAATTTCTATTAAATGGAATATGATACATTTTACACAGATTTCATTGAAGCCATGATTTAAATGAGAAGAAGAGATTAAAATATATATCAAACATAAAATACTTTCATTCAACCATTCAATGGTTACAGTTACATAAGTTGTGGGTGTGGACATGATATAAAATTTATGTAGTTTAAAGATGATTGATAAGTCAGTTTCAAATAGTTTGGAACAATTTGATGCAGTTTTAGTTGTAGAAACATTCTCTGTGGGTTTTTCTGTAATGTTAGGTCACTCAGAGAAACAGGCCTGTATTGTCTCTCTGTCTCTTTTGATCTGGAGATCAAATACTCTTTATCTTCTGGTGACCATTTGGTTTCTACAAATGGCTTAAGTTTTTCACCTCTCCTTCATAAAAGTGGTGCCATAAAAGTACCTAGCAAGGGTTGTTCTTCAGACGGACTGGAGCCGAAAATTAGATTCTCTGAGCTTGGGTTTCTGGAATTATGTTTTGAAAGAATCATCTGAACGATTCATTTGTCTGGTTCGTTCTCAGTCCTTACATATTAACTCAGCTACATCAAGTTAATTTGATTAACTGATTCAAATATTTATGATTTATTATAACGAGTTATGATTAATTATTCATATTTCCCTTTTGAGCTAATTTGCTACAACAGATATGAATCCAGTATCAGTGAAGTGGTGAGATTGAGGGGTTAAAGATCTTGCATGGTAAGGTTAAAGGTTTTTATTATATTACATTATTATTATATTAATATTACATTTTTATACATTTTATGAATTTTTAGGCTGCATCCAAAATCACATACTCTCTTGAGTAGGTATACATTTTAAATAAGTAATTACTTCACAAACGCTAAAAAAGTATGTTCTATATAGTATGTGTGTAGTACCTGGACGTACTACATTCGCCATGTTGTCATTATCATGTAACCCACCAGCGTCAGTTGCATCGCTTCACTGTCATTCACAAAAAGTGTCCATCGTATGAATCAACTTCAGAATTTCACTGGAAGAAGTAGGTCATCCAGATATTTTTTGGTTACTCTTTCATGAATATTGTGAAATCTGACTTATTTCTCTTGTCACATACTGTTTTTCGTCCTACTATATAGTAGGGCAGAATGCGATTTTGGATGCAGCCTTAGATTACGCCCACTTTTATAATGTGGAGTGCAGTTCGATGCAGGTCAGATGTTATAAATAAAGTTTCAAACGTAGGTTCAGGAGTAGTCTAATCATTCAGTCCTGTCAATCATCATTATGAGAGTATATAAACAGCAGTCACTGCACTGTCCCAGTGACAATTCTTCCAGCATCCCTCCAATCACAACATACTGGGACTGACTGACCAATCAGAGCGGACTGCGATTTTCTGAAGGCAGGTTTTAAAGAAATTGAAACACAAACAGTGTTCAGACAGAGGGTGAAAACAGACATTAAATGATCTAAATGTATTCTAGTAGACTTCATAAACAAAATTAAGAGCCTGTAAATGAGCATAATGAAGTTCATACCTGTTTCTCTGTCCTCTGTGCAGCAACTGATACAGTGTCGTGGTTTTTATGTTCATCCATCGTACACAGCACACATATACACTTCTGATCAGTGCGGCAGAAAACCTCAAGGAGCTTGTCGTGTTTCTTGCAGATCATCTCCTGCAGTCGTCCAGTGGCTTCAGTCAGATTGTGTCTTTTTCCTTTAAAGAAACTCTCATGTTGTTCAAGGTGATTCTGACAGTAAGAGTTCAGACACACCAGACAGGACTTGACGGCTTTGTGTTTTCTTCCAGTACAGACGTCACACTGCACATCTCCAGCTCCAGCGTAACAGTCAGCAGGAAGTGTAGTCTTCTTCAGTTTCTCCACCATTTCAGCCAGAATGGTGTTTTTACCTAAAGCAGGTCTTGGACTGAAGGTCTGTCTGCACTGAGGGCAGCTGTAGACTCTCTTCTCATCCTCCTGATCCCAGCAGCCTGTAATGCAGATCTTACAGTAACTGTGTCCACAGTGGATGGTCACTGGATCTTTCAGGAGATCCAGACACACTGGACACATGAACTCATCCTGAGAAAATCTGGCTTCTGCCATTTTACTGCATAAAGACAGAGACACAAACACGCAACAGCTCAACTACACTTCAGTTTCAGTTTCTCTGAACTCATCTGATCCCTGTTTCCTGGTTCAGTGAGCAAAACAGGTGTGTCTATAAATCAGTGTGACGAGGTGTGATGGTAATAACAGTCAATGGTGTTGAAAAGTGCAATATATAAATATATACAGATGCTGGTCATATAATTATAATATCATCAAAAAGTTGAAAAAAAAAGTTTAATTTTGATGATTATAACTGACAACTAAGGAAAATCCTAAATTCAGTATCTCAGAAAATTAGAATATTGTAAAAAGGATCAATATTGAAGACACCTGGTGACACACTCTAATCAGCTAATTAACTCAAAACACCTGCAAAGGCCTTAAAATCTAAGTCTAGTTCTGTAGGCTACACAATCATGGGGAAGACTGCTGACTTGACAGTTGTCCAAAAGATGACCATTGACACTTTGCACAAGGAGGGCAAGACACAAAAGGTCATTGCAAAAGAGGCTGGCTGTTCACAGAGCTCTGTGTCCAAGCACATTAATAGAGGCGAAGGGAAGGAAAAGATGTGGTAGAAAAAAGTGTACAAGCAATAGGGATAACCGCACCCTGGAGAGGATTGTGAAACAAAACCCATTCAAAAATGTGGGGGAGATTCACAAAGAGTGGACTGCAGCTGGAGTCAGTGCTTCAAGAACCACTACGCACAGACGTATGCAAGACATGGGTTTCAGCTGTCGCATTCCTTGTGTCAAGCCACTCTTGAACAACAGACAGCGTCAGAAGCGTCTCGCCTGGGCTAAAGACAAAAAGGACTGGACTGCTGCTGAGTGGTCCAAAGTTATGTTCTCTGATGAAAGTAAATTTTGCATTTCCTTTGGAAATCAGGGTCCCAGAGTCTGGAGGAAGAGAGGAGAGGCACACAATCCACGTTGCTTGAGGTCCATTGTAAAGTTTCCACAGTCAGTGATGGTTTGGGGTGCCATGTCATCTGCTGGTGTTGGTCCACTGTGTTTTCTGAGGTCCAAGGTCAACGCATCTGTATACCAGGAAGTTTTAGAGCAGTTCATGCTTCCTGCTGCTGACCAACTTTATGGAGATTCAGATTTCATTTTCCAACAGGACTTGGCACCTGCACACAGTGCCAAAGCTGCCAGTACCTGGTTTAAGGACCATGGTATCCCTGTTCTTAACTGGCCAGCAAACTCGCCTGACCTTAAGCCCATAGAAAATCTATGGGGTATTGTGAAGAGGAAGATGCGATATGCCAGACCCAACAATGCAGAAGAGCTGAAGGCCACTATCAGAGCAACCTGGGCTCTCATAACACCTGAGCAGTGCCACAGACTGATCAACTCCATGCCACGCCACATTGCTGCAGTAATTCAGGCAAAAGGAGCCCCAACTAAGTATTGAGTGCTGTACATGCTCATACTTTTCATGTTCATACTTTTCAGTTGGCCAAGATTTCTAAAAATCCTTTCTTTGTATTGGTCTTAAGTAATATTCTAATTTTCTGAGATACTGAATTTGGGATTTTCCTTAGTTGTCAGTTATAATCATCAAAATTAAAAGAAATAAACATTTGAAATATATCAGTCTGTGTGTAATGAATGAATATAATATACAAATTTCACTTTTTGAATGGAATTAGTGAAATAAATCAACTTTTTGATGATATTCTATTTATATGACCAGCACCTGTATATATATTATATATATAAAAAATCAGGGGCGTGCCGTCCATATAAGCTGCGAATGCTCTGCATACCCTAGCAATTTGTGGACTTGCTAATTAATATTAACACTATAGTTTACTTTTAGATTTTTCATAGTTTACTTTTTAAATTTTTTATTTTTTAGTTCTTAATAGTTCTGGCATACATTCAAATCAACACCTGCCTATAGGGTTTCTTATTTGTTGTCTCTTTTTTTATTTAGATGCGCATCTTCAGCCAATGTGTCATACCATTTAAAGGTTAAGGTTGTAGATTCTTAGTTAAAAGAATTCATAATCACAGTATTGAAATTACAGTACAAATTTAGTACTGAAAATAAATGTGTTTATTATTTGCATTGAATTTAAGCAAAGTAAATGTTAACAAAGTAAAAAAAAAAAAATGTTTTTATGTATAATTAGAAAGGCTATGCATGCCAATAGGTTATGTGTCTTATACTTTGTGTTCTTTTAATTTATAGTAAATGTATTAACTGAAACATTAACACTGAAATAAAAGAAACTAAAAGATCGTAAAATGAAAACAATGTTGGGACTAACCATTGTTGACTAACAACAACAGTAGGCTGTTATAATCAGAATAATTTTCTAAAATACATTAACATTTAGTCTTTTAGCAGATGCTTTTCTCCAAACTGACTTACATATGAGAACAGTAGAAGCAATAAAATCAACATGTATGCAATCAACATGAGTGCAACAGTATGCAAGTGCCGTGTCAAGTCACAGTTATTCCAGAAAAGTGCATGTAGCAAAGATTTATTTATTTATTTATTTTATTAAATAGATGGAGAGAGAATAGAAATAGAAAAAAAAGAAAAAGTGCTAATATTACTGGGTCAGGTGTTGGTGAAAAAGATGTCTTTAGCAGTGTTTTGAAAATGGCTGAAGACTCACCTGCTCTGATAGAGCAAGACATGTCATTCCACCAGCAGGGAACAGAAAAGGAGAAGAGTGGTTTTGTGCCCCTTTGGGGTGCCACTACAAGGCACTGTTCACTTGCAGAGTGCAAGTTTCTGGAGGGCACATAAGTCTGAAGTAGTGAGTTTAGGTATAGTGGTGCAGAGACTGGTTGTTCTGTAGGCAAACATTAGAGCCTTGAATTTGATGCGAGCGGCTATTGGCAGCCAGTGCAAACTGATGAAGACAGGTGTGATATGCGCTCTCTTCTGTTCATTAAAGAACACTCTTGCTATGGCATTCTGGATCAGTTGTAGAGGCTTGAGAGTGCATGCTGGAAGGCCTGCTAAGAGAGCATTACAATAGTCCAGTCTGGATAGAACAAGAGCTTGGACAAGAATTTGTGTGGAATGCTCAGATAGGAAGGGTCTAATCTTCTTAATGTTGTACAAGGCAAATCTGCAGGACTGGGTCGTTGTAGTGATATGATCTGTGAAGCTTAAACGATTATCCATCACCACCCCTAGGTTCCTGGCTGTCCTGGAAGGAGTTATGGTTGATGAACCAAGTTAAATGGAGAGGTTATGATGAAGTTTTGGGTTGGCACTGACCACAAGCAGTTCCGTTTTTGCAAAGTTGAGTTGAAGATGGTGGTCCTTCATCCAGGCAGAAATAGCTGTGAGGCAGGCTGCGATGTGAGCAGCAACCATCAGATCATCTGGTTGGAATGAGAGGTAGAGTTGTGTATCATCAGCATAGCAGTGACAGGAAAAACCATGTTCCTGAATAACAGATCCTAGTGATTACATGTAGATGGAGAAGAGAAGTGGTCCAAGCACAGAGCCCTGAGGTACCCCAATAGCATGATGTAGGGACTTAGACACCTCACCTCTCCAAGATACCCTGAAGGACCTACCTGAGAGGTAAGACTTGAACCACTGGAATGCGGTTCCTGAGATGCCCTTTGTCATGAGGGTTGACAGGAGGATCTGGGGGTTAACTGTGTCAAAAGCAGCAGACAGATCCAGCAAGATGAGTACTGATGATTTTGAAGTTGCTTGTGCCAGTCTCAGGGCTTCAGTGACTGAGAGCAGGGCAGTTTCAGTTGAGTGGCCACTCTTGAAGCCAGACTGGTTGTTGTCAAGGAGGTTGTTCTGTGTGAGTTAAGTACAGTTGGTTGAACACAACTCTCTCAAGTGTCTTTGCAACTAATGGAAAAAGGGATTTTGGATCCAGAGTGGGTTTCTTAAGCAGTGGGGTAATCCTAGCCTGCTTAAAAGCTGTGGGAAATGTACCAGTGTGAAGAGAAGAATTGATAATGTGAGGGAGTGCAGGTACAATTGAGGAGGAGATAGGGTCAAGCGGACAGGTAGTAGGGTGATTGGAAAGGATGAGTTTGGAAATATCTGCCTCAGAGAGCAAAGAGAAGGGGAGAACTTGTGTGTTTTCCGTTAAGATGTTATTGTCAGTGTGTGGTGTGGAGAATTGGCCGCCGATGTTTATTTTATGTGTGAAGAATGTGGCAAAGTAAGAGCTGATGTGGGAGGGAGGGGAGGAGGGCAAAGAAGAGAAGAGAAGATATTGAAAAGTGTGCGGGAATCAGTAGATTTGTTAATTTTATTGTGATAGTATGTTGTTTTTAACATTAGAGACATTTGTAGAGAAAGAGGAAAGGAGTGACTGATAGAAGCTAAGATCAGTAGAATCTTTAGATTTGCACCACCTCCTCTCTGCAGCCCTGAGTCTAGACCGATGCTCACGGAGAACATCTGATAGCCAGGGGCAGAGGGTGCGGCAGACTAAATCTTGCTTAATTTTCCTTTAGGTAAAATGCACTATATGATGACATTCGAAAACAAATAGGAATAGGAGCCTAATCCAACCCTATTGTATCATGCATCTTCAAGCAACTAGTAATGCCTGCCTAAATTATACCAACATGCCCGTTATTCTAGCAGATCTCAGATCAGCTTGTATAGTAAATGTAGGCCTTATGCAGTGTTGCCAAGTCCACGGTTTTCCTTGGAATTGGGCTACATTTACACTGTTGCCACAGGTTGTTTTTCATGTCAAAATACTGATCTGGTGTCATCTAAGGTTACCTCTTGGGGTCCACACCCACAAGTTGCATAACATTTATAGATGCAGCATGCATTAACATGCCTTTTCTGCAGGCACAATTTATAGGCAGTAAACAGGTTGTCCTGTTGCCCACAATTTAGGAATAAATCCAGTTTAGGAGTCCATGCGCACTGATACCATTACCATTTTAGCTAAAAACATTAGCTAACACTAATTCGGTCTGTTGATTTGCAGTGCTGCCATCAGCCATGTCTAAAAGCTGAAGACACATGTCACAACATGATTAAAATCTGTTTTATGTATTTATTTCAAACTGCAACAGGTCTATAGTAGAATTTAGCTTAGGTTAATGTCAATTGTAGGATACCAACAGTTCTAACTGAGCGACCCACTGTTCCACTAACAACTAATTTGAATGCATATGCTGCCATGTTGACACATGACCCCATGTAACGTGATGCAAAACACAGAAATTAACAATACTGTTTAAATCGTGATCTCATTACAAAAAAAGATTCTTGCCCTTACTTACCTGTTTGAAAATGTACGCACATCAGGTGAACTAGGCGAACTGAGCTGTGCTGGTGACGTCATTGCCGTTGAAGATGATGCATGGTATTTGCATGCATCTGCTCGCCACCAAAGTTAATGGGAAGGATTGTCATATCACGTGCATGCAAAATTTGACTTTGGGATATTACATGCAACTGGAAATTGTAAAGTTATGTTATTTATACGCAGATTGATGAAAACTGGTCGAATTAACTACATGTACTTACTATAGGGTTAGGATGAGAATTTGGTTTAAGGTTATTATGTAGAATTTATAGTTATTACTACAGTAACTACATGTAACGTGTAAACAGGACAAATGTTTTGACCAATATAAAAGTTTTATTACATTATGTTCTTAACCCTCTGGGTTAAGTTTTGACATGCCCTGACATTTGTGCTTTTTTCAGTTGTTCATAAACATTAATGGACACTGTATTCAGCACGAACTAGGCTACCATAACATGTGAGGAACATGGATGTACATGTTTGTATTTTTAAAGGAATAACGTTTATGCGTGGTTATTGAAAAACAACAAAAAACTTAAATCACTGAAATAAGGCCACAAAATAAATACAAAATATGTGTTCACAAGACTTCTGAGGTTGTAGACTAGAGTTTTTGCTTCAAAATGATGTAAAATTATCCTGCCTATTCATTCATATAAAACAATATATTGATTTAAATTTTGTAAGACACTTTTTGTCAAGAAACACAGTATGTGTGGAGGTGTAAATCTTCATGAATAATGCTGTGATTCACACCTGAGAAGGCAAAGCCCCGCATAATGAGCCCTTTCAGTCAGGTAAACTATGTGAAAAAACCCTCTGATAACAGGATCATATCAGCTGTATTAACGTTAATATAATGTCCACTCCTGACAGAAAACATGATTTTTGTGATCTAATGCATGCACGTATTAGAGCACATCATGTGAAGAAAATTTTGTATTGGCCCATTATATAGTTTAAATTACAGTAAGATTGGATGCATTACTATTATAATGTTTTTAAAATAAGTCTCAAGCTCATCATGCTGTATATCAAACATACAGAAAAAACAGCAATACTGTGAAATATTATAACAATTTAAAATAATGGTTTTCTATTTTAATAAACTTTAAAATCTAATGTATTTATGTGATGCAAAGCATCTGAACATTCATGTTACCTCTATGGCAGTGGTTCCCAAACTTTTTAGCTTGGAGTACCCTCTGAAGGGATTACCATACTTTTGCGTACCCCCTCTTCCACTTCGACTGCAGTCACATCTTTACCATTGAGGGACAATATTTACCCCTTTACGGAAGCCCTAAACGGCCATGGATTATTATTTTTTTTCTATCTTGTTTTCTCGTGATCACGACTTAATTTTCTCGTGATCTCGAGATAACAAAAGTTGTTTTCTCGTGATCATGACTTAATATTTTCTTGTGATCTCGAGATAACAAAAGTTGTTTTGTTGTGATCACGACTTAATCTCTGCTCTACATTACACAAATGTGCCGACAGGTGGCAGTATATTACCAAATATAACTGGTAATATCCACTTTACTGTATTAGCTCATATTGGCCCAGATTGTACGAGTTTCAGACAGAGAGAGTTTTCGTGATCGCTTTATTTTGTGCAGTATTGTGTGCCTTAAGAGATTAACTTAACTGTTAAATGACTGATTATAATTATTTTGCTTGAGTGTATCTGTTATCGTTCTGACTAGTTGCATGAATCACCATAGTTTCACAACCGCAATAGTTCGGTGTGATACTAAACTTTTTGCTTATTAAAACTAATTTTGATGTCACTGTATAGTATTCTGTTTGAACCTTATTGTGTATCTTTAAGATGCTATTTTAATCATCGCAGCTTCAGTGTTCGTTTACTTAAATGTCACTTAATGTATATTGATAAGAAATATGATTTATAGCCCATATCATTTAATTCAGTGATAGTGTGTAACCTATTGTATTTTCTACATTTCTTTGTAGAAAACACATACACATAAACACGCTTCTTAAACAGCATCCCAAGATTGTTGGTTTTAGCCTATATCAACTGGATTAAAGTCTTTTTGTTTTGTTTTTTGGAAATCTGGAGTATTGCACCTCTTTTTAATGGAAGATAGGAGGAAGACAGTTTAACGCACATGATATCACAGCCTATCCTACATGACGAATAAAAATAACAAACATATATATATATATATATATATATATATATATATATATAAATAAAGTTGGTTTAATCTAAAAGGTTTTAGAATTTTAGAATAATCTGCAATCTGCCTGCGCTTGAATTGCTCTGTTGAATATTATGTTAATTACACAAGCAATATGTTTTTACATTTATTGAACAGTGATTGATTAGCCTATATGTATTTATTTATTGTAAACTCTATTAAGTGAAGTAAACATTTAGCTGAAATATCCACAAGATATAAGAGCGCAAGATTTATCCATCGATCAGATGCGCGTCAAAGTTGTGTTCATTACTATAGCAACAGTAGAATCCGGTACAGTGTTTCAGAACAAATCATTGTAAAAATAACTTTTATGTCGAGATCACGAGAAAACAACTTTTGTTATCTCGGGATCACGAGAAAACAACTTTTGTTATCTCGAGATCACAAGAATATAAGTCGTGATCACGAGAAAACAAGATAGAAAAAAATAATAATAATCCATGGCCGTTTAGGGCTTCCGTCCCCCATAAATTCTCCAGTGCATTTTTTTTTTACCTTTATGAATAACTTGGAGAAATATTGATTGATTCTCATGTTTATGTCAATTTTCTATACAGAGAAGTAATATTTATTCAGTATTTTCTGTGATCACTATGAGGGCTGGATACTGTGTTTTCAATTCATACTTGCAGCCGGAGGGTGCTATGTGCACATTTAGTCCACAAATGACTCTTGATGAAGAACAGACATAGCATGCGACATTCCAGGAACTAACAGAGGCTTCCAGAGATCGCTAACCATGGCTATAACATGCAAATAGACACTTTTGAAGATAATAAATACAAGTTTGCTATGAGGTATACATGTATTGCCTCAGAATTTGCATCTGAATAGCGCTCGCTCTGTGGGTGTGGCCGAATTAGTGGATAATGAGCTGACTCACAAAACAACTTGAATCTCTCTCTTTTGATTCAGATTACATAAACAGAAAACATTTGTTTTCGATCTGACTTACACGATTTAAAACCTGACATTTCACAGTTTTTTCACCATTTTTGTGTGATTGGTATTCATTAAGTTACACTTCATTTTCTGAGAACTATCAGATTGGACTTCACAACATTTTGTTTTTACTCTGAGTGTACACAAATAAAAGAAAATATTTCACAGATTAAAATGGAGTATAACTCTAAATTGTATGTGCAAAATTGGAGTATTTTGATTCTCTTTCACTGATAAGACAAAAAACAAGGTTGTATCGCAGCAATACCGCCGACTCCAGGAGGTTAAAGCTGAAATTCTCCTCTGGCCCTTTTGTTGACATGCTACCTAGGAAAAAAAGCTCCTTCCCTCCTTTTAGAAAAACTGAATAGCTAGTATTATCCAAGTACTCCTTGCAGCAGACTGTAGTGCGGTGACATCACGTATGTGTTAAAGAGCACGCGCAGTGACGTATTACATGTCTTTAAAACACAAGCGTCGTAACATGGTGACATCACTGCACATGAGTGTCATAGGTGCCTTACGTGGTGACATCATGTAATTTTGACATTGTGTCAAAAGTTTTGACATGCCCTGACATTTGTGCTTTTTTCAGTTGTTCATAAACATATTAATGACAAAAGTGTCATTACACTGTATTCAGCACAAACTAGGCTACCATAATATGTGAGGAACATGTATGTACACATTTGTGTTTTTGAAGGAATAACGTTTATGCGTGGTTATTGAAAACACAAAAAACGTAAGTCACTGAAATAAGGCCAAAAAAAATATATTAAATCTGTGTTCAAAAGACTTCTGGGTATTGGAGGTTGTAGACTAGAGTTTTTGCTTCAGATGAAGTAAAAATTATCCTTCCTACTCCTTCATATAAAACAATAGAGAGATTAAAATTTTCTAAGACACTTTTTGTCAAGAAACACAGTATGCGTGGAGGCGTGAATCTGCATGAATAATGGGTGATTCTCACCTGAGAAGACAAAAGAATCGCATAATAATGACCTGAAATGACTTGCATATTAATGAGCTCTTTCAGTCAGGTAGGCTGTGAAAAAAACCCTCTGTGATCATGCTGATAACAGGATTAAAGTCCACTCAGGACAAAAAAAAACATGATTTTTGTGATCTCATGCATGCACGTATTATTGCACATGATATGAAGAAAATTTTGTATAGGCCTATGTTAAATTAAAGTGCCAGTCAAAAGATTGAACACATTGCCATTATAATGTTTTTAAAAGAAGTCTCAAGTCTCTAACCAAATAATGGTTTTCTATTTTAATATACTTTAAAATATAATGTATTTCTGTGATGCCCTAGAGGTAGGAATGTTCAGACGCTTTGCATTTCATATAGGCTACTATATTTGTTATATTATAGAGCCTAAATGTTAAAAAGATCTAAGACTCAAGCTTCACATTTTGACTCTTAAAATCTTATATTGACCATAATTTCTTAATATGCTTAAAAGCATGCACATTTGGAGAAATATTGATGGATTCTCATATGTTTATATCAATTTTCTATACAGAGGAGTAATATTTATTCTTATTGTCATCATTATGAGCGCTGGATACTGTGTTTTCAATTCTCTGCTCTGTACACCTTTTGTCCACAAATGCCACAGTAAAAGAAGAGGCATATCATGTGACAATCAAGGAACTAACAGAGGCAAGAGATCGCTAACTATGGCTATTCAAAACACTTTTCAATACAATAAATACACGATTGAGACGATGAATGCATGTATTGCCTCAGAATTTGCGTCTGAATAGCGCTTGCTCCGTGGGTGTGGCCGCATTAGCGGATAATGAGCTGAATCACAGACTTCTGACATAGCTCTCTTTTCATAAAGATTACATAAACACAGAAGGTTTGTTTTCGTGACAGCTTTTTTGTGATTAGTATTCACTAAGTTACAGTTCATTTTCTGAGAACTATCAGATTGGAGTTTGTTCAGAGGGAGACGAGAGATCACGCATCGTGTTTGTTTTCTTTATTTTACAAAAAGCACAACATTTTGTTTTGAGAAGATATTAAACGAATAATAATAAAAGAAGATATTCCACAGATTAAAATGGTGTATAACTCTTAATTGTATGTGCAACATTGACGGAGTAGTTTGAGTCTCTTTCACACTGATAAGAAAAAAACCACGGTGGTATCACCGGCGATACCTCAGACCTCAGAGTGTTAATTTTACGTAGGAATATGGGGGGTAATTTAACACATTATTGCAGGAACCATTAAAGTTTCTTTTGTTTAGACAGAAAGCAGCTACTGTCATACATCTGAGTATGACTTTATTCCACAGAAAGTGGGACAGGTAAAATGGCTTTCTCTCTAGACATCAGTATGGCTGAAATAACATGCTAATGTTTATTGTAATTAAGACCCCATCAATATGGGGTGTAAAAAAAATATCAATATACATGAATATCACAATATTATGTTAGGCAATGGTGTATCGATATTTATTTTTTCATTGTGTCAGTACAATTTTTTTTTTAACTCTCATTATGTTATGTCATCACCAAATATTGGATTCAATCTTTTTGTCAGCTTGCTTTCTTTCAATTAGGCCAGTTTTCATATTTAGGGGCCAAGCCCCGAAGGGGCTGTAGCCCCTATTGTAATTGTACGTTTTCCCTTTTATTATTATTATTCTTCCTCCCGAATGGGAGTCTATGGCAGCCCTATCAACGGAACATGAGAAAATGATGAAATTTGGCACAGTTGTAGAGATGCTCATGAATAGTGATTGGACCAAATTTGGAGTCTCTAGAACCAACTCTATAGCGCCACCACCAGTTCAAAATTTCAACATTCTAACGGTTTTAACATTTGAACTGTTTGTCATAGAAAAATTAAATTTAGTTCATCTGATTCGTCTCTTCATGCTGATGCTATTCAACTTCTTACATTAAGTCTCCACCCATTACAGTAGCGGCCATTTTGAAAAGTACAGTATTTGTTTTTTTCGCTTCTCCTCCTTCAAAATTTGTCCAATTTTGTCCAGACTTTGATCAGGTGATCTTTGGTCTGAGCCGCACAGAAATGACTGAACAGATTTTTTTTATTCATCTTTGTTCAAAAGTTATGATGTCACGAAGTTAACGAGGTTGACCCGAAATTGCTATAGAGGCTGTATCTCGGCCAAACTTTGAGCAATCAAAACTAAAATTGGTACACTTGATCAAGACCATGATCTGAGGTTCCATGCCAAATTTGGGAACAGCGCCACCTACAGGTCATGAGATCTGAAAAATGGCTATTTTGGCCAATAACTTTTGAACACTTTATTAGAAAATCAAGATCTTGGTGTCTATGGATTCCCTGTGCCATGCCGAATCCGAGGATATCGAATTCGTCAACATCGGATGAACCACGTGTCCGCCATTTTGAATTTTGTCATAAATTGCAATAACTTTTAAACAATTTGACATATCTTCACACAAATTGGTATGTATGACGTTTAGAAGGTCCTGAAGGTACCTGAGAAGTTTCAACACAGCGCCACCTACTGTTCCACAGATGTAATGATTATTGCAAAACCACTTATAACTTTTGAAAACACTTTCCAAAATGTGTATGCTTTATGTCATTTTATTCCCTGGCTTATGCCGATTCCGACGATGTGTCATTTGTCATTTTCCTTAAATGTACCTGTCCGCCATATTGAAATAAATGGAAAACAGTTTTTTCGCTACTCCTCCTACAATTTTTGTCCAATTTTGTCCAAAATCAGCTCAGGTGATCTTTGGACCGAGCCGCACAGAAATGACTGAATGGATTTTTGATATTCGCTACCATTCCCAAGATATTCATCTCTGAATGTGACCTTGCTTGTGTTTGTTGTCTTATGCTAGTTAGCTTAGCATGCTAATTGCTTAGCATGCTAACCAGTTGTCATTCTCTTTAATGTGGCTCTTCAGTTATCAAGTTAACCATGAGCTTCATTAGCATTAAGTTAGCTTAGCATGCTAATATGGTTAGCATGCTAAGTAATGCTTTTTTTGTGAATTCTTTGTTAGACTAAAAGGTTTCTTCCACAGTCTGTTGAATGTGCATCCTCAAGTAGCTCAATGTGTAAAGCCAGTTATCTGAAGAGCCCTGTATCCGAAGTTAGTGGGTTCGAATCCCAGGTGGAGCGGTTTTATAAAATAGTGTGTTTTGATTCCTTTACTGCCTCTTGGATTAGAAATAAATGCTTTTTGTTTCATGCTGTGTTCATTTTCATCTAAGCTTATGTACATTCTGAGTTCATTCTTGCCCGTAATTCTGAACCAGCTGTTTCATGTTTGTTCATTTTCTGCTGTTTTTCCTCTTCCTGCTCTGTATTGCACTACAGCATGATGAGCTGCAGAATGATCTAAACTAAAGTTATTAAATATAACATTCAGTGCAGTTTTATAAAAATTCTTCATTTTGAGTTCATTCTCACATGAACTACTGAACTTCGGCAGTTGTGTAAACATTCACCTGCACAGTGGTGCAATGAGATTAGAAATGGACACTGGACCAGCGGTCATGGGTTTGAATCCTGTGTCATGGGTTCAAATTTAAGCGGCTCAGATGATCTTTTGACCGAGCACATAGAAATGAGTGAACAGATTTTTAATATTCGCTACCGTTCCCAAGATATTCATCTCTGAATGGGATCTTGCTTGTGTTTGATGTCTTATGGTAGTTAGCTTAGCACAGTAATTGCTCAGCATGCTAAACTATTGCTATACTTTCTAATGTGGTCTTCAGTCATCAGGTTAATTGTTTTTCTGTGAACTCTTTCTCACACTGAAACCTCTGCTTAGAAGACTGATGAACATGCATGGCTGATTAGTGTTACACCATGGATCCTGAATGCTCTGTGTCCGTTTTAGGCATTGTGCCTAAAACTGGTCTAATCTGAAGCTATCACATGCAATTTATTTATGTCCAAATTCATAGTTATTCTTCTTCCCCCCAAATGGTAGTCAATGTACCATAAGTAGGAAAATTATCAAATTTGGTACACTTATAATGATGGTAATTTAATTTTTTATATTTTCTACTGTTCCCAGGATATTTGTCTCTGAATGTGTCCTTGCTTGAGTTTGTTGTCTTATGTTAAATAGCTTAGCATGCTAACCAGCTGTCATTCTTTGTAATATGGCTCTTCAGCTATCATGTTAACCATAAGCTTCATTAGCTTGAAGTTAGCTTAGCATGTTAATCTGGTTATCATGCCAAGTAATACTTTTTTGTATTTTCTTTCTCACACTAAAAGTTCAGCATATTGAATGTGTGTGCTCTAGTAGCTCAACTTGTAAAGCCAGATGCCTGATGAGTGCCTTATTGAAAGGTTGTGGGTTTGTATCCATGGTGGAGCAGTTTTATGAAATGATTCCTTTATCTTGGTCACCATTGTATTGATCTTTATTCCTTTTGGATTAGAAATGTGTTTTCATTTACGCTGTGTTCATTTTTATTTAAACTTCTCTACATTCTGAGTTTATTCTCGCCTGTAATTCTGAACCAGCTGTTTTTCATGTTATTTTCATTTCTGCTTTTTTGAGTTCATTTAAAAATGCACTGTTCATTGTATGTAAGTTCATTCTTACATAGACTACTAAAGTTTGGCAGGTGTATGTAAGTGTCTGCCCAGTGGTGCAATGATTTGAGTGTCAGTCTTCAGATCCATAGACTGAGTTTGAGTCCGTTGTAGGGCATCTATTAAAATTGTTTGTACCATGTCATTTCAATTCCTTTATTATCCCAGTAAGTATTGTACTAGACTTTCTTCTGATTAGAAATAAATCTATTTTTGTTCAAGCTGTGTTAATTTTAATCTCAGCTTCTGGTCATTTTTTTAATAGTCTATGCTTACATTGCAAACAGAATAATTAAAAGTCAGATTTGAAATAACTATATTTTTTATTATTATTATTATTATTAGGGGCCAAGCCCCGAAGGGGCTGTAGCCCCTATTGTAATTGTACGTTTTCCCTTTTATTATTATTATTCTTCCTCCCGAATGGGAGTCTATGGCAGCCCTATCAACGGAACATGAGAAAATGATGAAATTTGGCACAGTTGTAGAGATGCTCATGAATAGTGATTGGACCAAATTTGGAGTCTCTAGAACCAACTCTATAGCGCCACCACCAGTTCAAAATTTCAACATTCTAACGGTTTTAACATTTGAACTGTTTGTCATAGAAAAATTTAATTTAGTTCATCTGATTCGTCTCTTCATGCTGATGCTATTCAACTTCTTACATTAAGTCTCCACCCATTACAGTAGCGGCCATTTTGAAAAGTACAGTATTTGTTTTTTTCGCTTCTCCTCCTTCAAAATTTGTCCAATTTTGTCCAATCTTTGATCAGATTATCTTTGGACTGAGCCGCACAGAAATGACTGAACAGATTTTTTTTATTCATCTTTGTTCAAAGGTTATGATGTCACGAAGTTAACGAGGTCGACCCGAAATTAGTATAGAGGCTGTATCTCGGCCAAACTTTGAGCAATCGAAACAAAAATTGGTACGCTTCATCAGAACCATGGTCTGAGGGTCTATGCCAAACTTGGGAACAGCGCCACCTACAGGTCATGAGATATGAAAAATGGCTATTTTGGCCAATAACTTTTGAACAGTTTGTCAGAAAATCAAGATCTTGGTGTCTATGGATTCCTTGGATCATGCCGAATCCGACGATACCGATTCTGTCAATATTGGATGAATCACGTGTCCGCCATTTTGAATTTTGTCATAAATTGCGATATCTTTTAAACAATTTGACATATCTTCACAAAAATTGGTATGTATGACCTTTAGAAGGTCGTGAAGGTACCTGAGAAGTTTCAGCACAGCGCCACCTACTGTTCCACAGATGTAATGATTATTTCAAAAACGCTTATAACTTTTGAAAACACTTTCCAAAATGTGTATGCTTCATGTCATTTTATTCCCTGGCTTATGCCGATTCCGACAATGTATCATTTGTCATTTTCCTTAAATGTACCTGTCTGCCATATTGAAGTAAATGAAAAACAGTTTTTTCGCTACTCCTCCTACAAATTTTGGTCAATTTTGTCCAAAATCAGCTCAGATGATCTTTGGACCGAGCCGCACAGAAATGACTGAACAGATTTTTGATATTCACTACCATTTCCGAGATATTCATCTCTGAATGTGACCTTGCTTGTGTTTGTTGTCTTATGCTAGTTAGCTTAGCACAGTAATTGCTTAGCATGCTAAACTATTGCTATTCTTTCTAATGTGGTCTTCAGTCAACAGGTTAACCAAAACTTAGTTGGCATTAAATAACTTTGCATACTAATATGGTTAACATGCTATGAAGCTTTTTTTTTTGTGAACTCTTTCTCACACTGAAACCTCTGCTTAGCATACTGATGAACTTGCATGGCTGATTAGCTCAATGTGTTACGCCACGGATCCCGAATGCTCTGCATCGTGGGTTCGAAACTCAGTGTGACACATGCCCAGACCGCATGAGGTACTGTGGCAGGAAAAGATGCAGAACTTGTGTCTGTTCTAGGCATTCTGCCTAAAACTGGTCTAATCTGAAGCTATCACATGCAATTCCTTTATGTCCAAATTCGTAGTTATTCTTCTTCCCCCTGTATGGTAATCAATGAACCATAAGAAGGAAAATTATCAAATTTGGCATGCTTGTAGTGATAGTAATTAAAAGTAATTTGACCAACTTTGGAGTATCTAGGACTAAGTCTATAGCGCCACCACCAGTTCAAATATTCACTTTTGTAAAGGTTATAACTTTTGAACCCTTTGTTCCAGAAAAATGAATGTCAATACAACTGATTCCTCTCTTCATACTGATCACATTCAATATCTTACATTAAGTCTCCACCCAGTACAGTAGTGGCCATTTTGAAAAGTACAGTATTCAGTTTTTTCGCTACTCCTCCTTCAAAATTTGTCCAATTTTGTCCAAACTTTGATCAGGTGATCTTTGGTCTGAGCCGCACAGAAATGACTGAACAGATTTTTTTTATTCATCTTTGTTCAAAAGTTATGATGTCACGAAGTTAACGAGGTTGACCCAAAATTGCTATAGAGGCTGTATCTCGGCCAAACTTTGAGCAATCAAAACTAAAATTGGTACAATTGATCAAGACCATGAGCTGAGGTTCCATGCCAAATTTGGGAACAGCGCCACCTACAGGTCATGAGATATGAAAAATGGCTATTTTGGCCAATAACTTTTGAACAGTTTGTCAGAAAACTGTCTATGGATTCCCTGTGCCATGCCGAATCCGAGGATATCGAATTCGTCAACATCGGATGAACCACGTGTCCGCCATTTTGAATTTTGTCATAAATTGCAATAACTTTTAAACAATTTGACATATCATCACAAAATTTGGTACATATGACCATCAGAGTGTCCTGAAGGTACATGAGAAGTTTCAGCACAGCGCCACCTAGTGTTCCACAGATATAATGATTTTTGCAAAATTGCTTATAACTTTTGAAAACATTATCCAAAATTTGTCTGCTTTATGTCATTTTATTCCCTGGCTTATGCCGATTCCGACAATGTGTCATTTGTCATTTTCCTTAAATGTACCTGTCTGCCATATTGAATTAAATCAAAAACAGTTTTTTCGCTACTCCTCCCACAAATTTTGGTCAATTTTGTCCAAAATCAGCTCAGATGATCTTTGGACCGAGCCGCACAGAAATGACTGAACGGATTTTTGATATTCGCTACCATTCCCAAGATATTCATCTCTGAATGTGACCTTGCTTGTGTTTGTTGTCTTATACTAGTTAGCTTAGCACAGTAATTGCTTAGCATGCTAAACTATTGCTATTCTTTCTAATGTGGTCTTCAGTCAACAGGTTAACCAAAACTTAGTTGGCATTAAATAACTTTGCATACTAATATGGTTAACATGCTATGAAGCTTTTTTTTTTGTGAACTCTTTCTCACACTGAAACCTCTGCTTAGCATACTGATGAACTTGCATGGCTGATTAGCTCAATGTGTTACGCCACGGATCCCGAATGCTCTGCATCGTGGGTTCGAAACTCAGTGTGACACATGCCCAGACCGCATGAGGTACTGTGGCAGGAAAAGATGCAGAACTTGTGTCTGTTCTAGGCATTCTGCCTAAAACTGGTCTAATCTGAAGCTATCACATGCAATTCCTTTATGTCCAAATTCGTAGTTATTCTTCTTCCCCCTGTATGGTAATCAATGAACCATAAGAAGGAAAATTATCAAATTTGGCATGCTTGTAGTGATAGTAATTAAAAGTAATTTGACCAACTTTGGAGTATCTAGGACTAAGTCTATAGCGCCACCACCAGTTCAAATATTCACTTTTGTAAAGGTTATAACTTTTGAACCCTTTGTTCCAGAAAAATGAATGTCAATACAACTGATTCCTCTCTTCATACTGATCACATTCAATATCTTACATTAAGACTCCACCCAGTACAGTAGTGGCCATTTTGAAAAGTACAGTATTCCATTTTTTCACTACTCCTCCTACAATTTTTGTCCAATTTTGTCCAAAATCAGCTCAGGTGATCTTTGGACCGAGCCGCACAGAAATGACTGAATGGATTTTTGATATTCGCTACCATTCCCAAGATATTCATCTCTGAATGTGACCTTGCTTGTGTTTGTTGTCTTATGCTAGTTAGCTTAGCATGCTAATTGCTTAGCATGCTAACCAGTTGTCATTCTCTTTAATGTGGCTCTTCAGCTATCAAGTTAACCATGAGCTTCATTAGCATTAAGTTAGCTTAGCATGCTAATATGGTTAGCATGCTAAGTAATGCTTTTTTGTAAATTCTTTCTTACACTAAAAGTTCTCTTCCACAGATTGTTGAATGTGCATCCTCAAGTAGCTCAATGTGTAAAGCCAGTTACCTGATGAGCTCTGCACCCCAAGATAGTGGGTTCGAATCCCAGGTGGAGCGGTTTTATGAAATAGTGTGTTTTGATTCCTTTACTGCCTCTTGGATTAGAAATAAATGCTTTTTGTTTCATGCTGTGTTCATTTTCATCTAAGCTTATGTACATTCTGAGTTCATTTTCGCCCGTAATTCTGAACCAGCTGTTTCATGTTTGTTCATTTTCTGCTGTTTTTCCTCTTCCTGCTCTGTATTGCGCTACAGCATGATGAGCTGCAGAATGATCTAAAGTAGTTATTAAATATAACATTCAGTGCAGTTTTATAAAAATTCTTCATTTTGAGTTCATTTTCACATGAACTAATGAACTTCGGCAGGTGTGCCAACATTCACCTGCACAGTGGTGCAATGAGATGAGAAATGGACACTGGACTCGGAGGTCGTGGGTTCGAATCCCGTGTGGGGTTCCTTTATACAATTGTGTGTAATGAGTCATTTTGATACCTTTTTTATCCAAATAAGCATTGTACTAATCTTTATTCCTCTTGAATGAGATACAAGTGTTTTTAGTTCATTCCCTGTTCATTCTCTGAACTTCTATTGATTTTCATTTCATTTCCACCTGTCCTTCTGAACCAGCTGTTTTGCATGTACATTCAATTTCTGCTGTTTTTGCTCTTCCTGCTCCGTATTGCGCTACTGCCCCTTCTGGGGCTTGGCCCCGAATTGCTGCTTGCAGCTATATTTCTTTTTGGAATTGATCGATCATAGGCGTTATTTAGCGGAGCTTATTTACCTCAGTTTTTGAATGAAAAAAAAAGCATTATTTGTGGATAATTTTTTCAATTTTATGAAAAAATTGCACTGTTTATCACACTATTGTGCTTTAATGTTTAACAAGGAAATTTGATTAGAAATGGTTTTCCAGTGATGTCTGGTGGTCCAGGTTCAAGGCCCGCCATCCAGAATTCACCTCATGGATGGCAGATTCCCTGGACAGAGCCAGAGTTCATGGTGCTATACCAGAGGCCATCAAAGGGTTCTTCAACTTGTATGAGGCCCTCTACGTGAAGCACAGTTTGGAGGACAAGCCATACCGCTTATCTACAACAATATAACTATAAAGCAGTAACTGTAACTTCTTCCAACAAAATTTCTGAAACATTGCCTACTTCTGGTCACTGATATTTTTTGCTTTTTCTAAAGACACTATCATAGAAAGTGACTTGGCGGCAGCAGCAACATCCAAGGTAAAGTTTGTACAGGAGATACCAACGACTGTGAGTGTCCTTAATGTCCTTCGGTGTCCATCAACTCACACACTCGCCCTGAACTATTTTGTTTACATCTGCATTTTCATTTGAGGGTCACAACCAAAAACCGAAGAGGTTGTGTCATGGAACAAATAACATTCCATCTCAAATTGCACGGCAATTCAACATACTTCAGTCAATTCCTCAACTACTTAAACAGTGACTAGCACTGATTTCTTAAATAGAGTGGACAAACTTTTCAATGACTGTCTATCCTCTTGTTGCCTTGGTGTCTATCCTCTTGTTGCTAAGGCACAGAAGCTGGAAGGTCTTGTTTTGTTGGGATGTTCTTGATAAAACGTCTTAAATCACAAGGATAAGTTCTTAATGCTCCCAGTCTGTGATCTATCTGAAAAAGATGAGTATTCTGCAGAGGATTCTAAGAATCCAATAAGATCGTAAAGGATAAACTGAAATTCCAATAGGATTTTTTGACAGGAGATTTAATTATGTAAATAATATATAGGCTTATAAATATTTTATTACAGTACAAAAGATCTGCAAAATGTATAGTTTATTATTAGTTTCTGTTACAGTTTTGATAGCAACATGAATTCAACAAAAATGGAGCATTAACAGCATTCTCTCTTCACTTGTCAAGCATTAATGGAGGCAAAACAGATCCGAGAGAAATTAAAAGATAGCTTACTTCAGGCAAGTTGCTGCCAGTGAGTTCTATCAAGGAATACATTAATTTTGCACCAGTTCTGCAATCCTTATAAATGTCCACTATTTACAAATGTGATCTTACCTCTGGATGATTCCAAATGCTGTCATCTTCAACTAAATCAGAATTACATCTGCATAGACATTTGTTCATTTCTGTGTAATTCATATTTGCATAAACATACTCTAATAGATCCAAAAACAGAATTTCACTTTAGTGATATATTTATTTACCTGTCTCCATCATCAATGTGTTCTGAAATATAGTCATTATAATATTAAACATATTTTATGGTATTTGAAATTTGCAAATAAAAATATGTAAACTTTTATTACTCCGCTCTCTGAAACACTTGATTGTGATGGGTTGATCAATATGCTCTCAGATAATGATAATGACCGTTGTATTTATAAATCACGTTATAAATACCATATCTATATATATACATCTATAATTATAATTAAGACGTTAGTAACACCATTTAAGATTTAATATTTATGACCTTAAATTTTATTTTTTAGAAATCTAAATACATTTATATGATCAAACATATCTATTTTAGTATCAATTGCTAATGTGTATAGCTCTCTCTGTCGAGCACTTGATGGTGCACTTTAAATTATTCGATTAGTCAATTAGTACACATTACCCATTTTCTCCATACGATATTTTGTCGTCCGGGTTAAGGGTTCGTTGTCATCTTGTGAATATCTTCAGTAAAATCTCCTCCTTTTCATTATGTGTAATATATATATATATATATATATATATATATTGTTGTGGAAACTGCTCTAACAAATATGAACTGTACTGAAAATTTCCTACCAAATGAACTAATTCATCAGGAGAAACCTAGAGTTGATATGGTCAATCTGATTACTCAAGGTTGGCAAAAAGAGCAAGATGAAATCAAGAAGAAACAAGATGAGGAAGAGAAGAAGAACCACGAGAGTGGAAGGAATGAAGATGGATCCGAAGGCCAAGGAAATGCTTAAATTATTGAGACAACAGCAAAGAATTAATTTGAGACTGATCATGCTTATTAAACAATCATGTATGTTGAATACTTTTATGTGTGACTTGGAACAGATGTTGAGGCTTTGAATATAAAAGCTTCAGCGCCGGTTGAGTCTGATTATTGTAGTTAAAGGCCAAAGAGGTCAACATTTAGAATGGCCAATATGTATTTTTGTTTCTTCTACATTTTCTTATTTTTCTTAGAAGTGATAAGCAGAGCTAACGACAGTGTATGCTTTAGTTGCAGAAAGGGGAAGTATTAAGAAGAACTAATGCAAGGCTAACGTATGTTTTTTACCACAAGTTAATCGAAATGTGTATTTTTAATACAAGCTATATGCCTCTTTGCAGAACTAGAATGTTTAATATGAAAGTCGTTGAGTTTAAGTTAGAAAACGTGTTAAGACGTGCTGCACGTGTGTAACCCGTAGATGACCTCTGTATCTTGTACTCTAACAAACAAGGAGATGTTTTTGAGTCAGGAAGGAGGATGTGATTAGACTATATATTGGGAGTTGTACAACAGAAGATTGCCACACCCCGGGTGAAGACTTTACTCGCTTTTATGATCTTTGTAATTTTTTTATTTCTGTATCTTGTTATTAAACCGAAGCCATTGTATTTGGCGATTCGTAAACTTTTCTAAACAAGACTCAGAGTGAAATTACTTTTTACATAAGACTATTATCTGAACCTGCAATTACTTTACTCCATCGAGCCTCAAGAGCACCAGACCCTGACTGAGCTGGTGTGGACTCCACCTTGAAACCTCTGATCATCTTACAACGCTCTCAATCCTTGGTAAGTCCAAATCTTTTCATGAAGTTAAGGATTGTAGAAATGTGTGTATGATTAGTTGGAGGTTGGGGGGGATAATAAATACAACAATATACATAAAGATTTTTGCCTTTTATTGTGATAGAATAGTATAGAGTGGACATGAAGCGAGGTGAGAGAGAGTGGAGGGGACGGGATCAGGAAAGGTCCACGAGTCAGGATTCGAACTCGGGTCATCCAAAGTGCAACAGTGCTATATGTTGGCATGCTGCCCACGAGGCTATTGTCACCAACAGTAATACATAATTATATAAAACGAAACTGTGAATCCATTAATTACTTATTCAATTCAATTCAATATTTTGCGGTGTTCGCTCTGCAAGTCTGCCTACCTGATGGCTAAAAGATAGTCTCTGGCTCCCAAAGCTGGTCCTGAGCTGGAGCTAGTTGCTTAGGACCAGCACTTGACCAGCTTAAACCAGCTCATGACTAGCTTTAATGCTTCAAAACATACCTAACATCAGCATATGCTGGGGGTTTTCAACAGGGGCATTCACTGCAATGCAAACACACCATCTCAGCAAATGTGTATTTTTCCATTCAGATATTGTTGAACTGATGGTTTTCAATTACAATTTTTCTCTTTTTAAGGGTTTATGGCAACATATCTATTTTAGATAATTAATCTACCATAATCATGTAAAGTTTCAGTTGTGTCCTATAGCTATCTTAGGCCACGTTCACACAGTCATTTTCTGGGATTGACAACCGCATTTACTTATAGGTGTGAGTCTCGAAATGTCCCGTTCACTCAGCAACTTTCAGAACACTGTCTGTATGAACGTGCAGCGAGTGTCAAGCCTGTATTCTCTTACTAGTAACCATAACGACAGTGACCAACGTAATATTAAAGATGGCGACGTCCATAAAACTGAAAAGTATTATCACTTTTCACATGACAAGATACTAACTGAACCACGAGTTCATCCATCAAAACTTCATTAACCAACAGCAGCATGTAAACATGCGCTAGCTGGAGTCTTTAGCCGCTGCACACACGTCACGTCCTTTGTGACATCTCGCGCATGACACGGCATTTGAATTTGGAAAAGAAACACAAAACTGACAGGAGCCACTCTGGTGGAGAACAGTGACTGGATCTAACCCCTTCAGATGACGCACAGCTCACATCTCTGACGCTTTAAGTTACTGAAAGTGAAACCACACGCAAAACACCGGCTCTCTCGCACTGTATGACATGACAGACAACGGGTTGTCCAGTGCGGTTCCGTTCACACAGCATGAAAATTTCAGAGAATGCGATTGTGAGTCCTGAAAATTTACAGGTGTGAATTCGGTTACAGAATGTGGTTGTCACTCCCGTAAATAACCGTACTGCGTGTGAACGCAACTGTATTACGGATTCAAACACAGGACTGACAACCGTATTCTGCTGATGTGTGAACATGGCCTTAGAAAAGCCCACCACAGCAGCTGTCAAACTGTGGCACATTTGTGAATGGCTGTTTCTGGTAGAGGACCAATCAGCTTTTTCTTTCAGTTTTTAAATGTTATTAAAAAAATAACAAAAATGAAGTACTGCCCACTGGTGGACAAAACTCCAGAAGTTTGAATGTTTATGTTCTTTGTTTTGTCTGTATTTGTATTGGTGAAATTTAAAACAAAACAGCAATAAAAAAGAACATCAGGGATTACTAATTGTTTTTCATTTCAGTTCATTTCAATGTTTTCATCGCGGTTCCAGAGTTTCAAGGTTCCATTCCATTTTTTTATGATACACATTGTGCAAATAAGCTTTAAACATTTTAATACTACAACAACTGATCCATCAACAGAGAGTGCAGGCAGGGTGTCTTCAGTTGAAACAATTTTAGATCCGATAGCTTTTAGAGCTAATTTCAACCCACTTTATGTTACTCATTCATTTAAAATATAATTGTTACACATTAATAAATCATATATAAAAGTAATTTTATTTAGAAGTGTTTTAACTTTCTATTAATTTTTTTATTCAAGTTTTCAGTTTTCATTGTTTGAAACAAAGATTAAAATATTGAATTTCCAATTCTTTATGTCATCTTGATGGAAATTACAAACTAATAAAGTAGTTTTTAATTTCTTAAACATGTCTTTATGCCTATTCTTGTCTTTTTGATATCCACTTTTTTAAATACCAGCAAGTCACATTAAAAATGTAAACTTTGGTGTCCCCTCCAGAGGACTGACCACCACAGTACTGCTCTTAGAGGAAGAAGTGCACACAACCAGAGGATTGAAAGACGTTGGGTCGATCTGTGGCATGGGGCGTGAAATGGGTTCTATGAACTCTTCCTTTTTCTTGAGAGTGAGGCCACTGTGGATGTAGAAATGCACATGTGGGCTCTGCATTGTCTACATACAAAAAATTATTAAAGACTTGACAAATTTTACACGGTTTCACAGATTGGAGAGGCACCAGCCACCATTGCAAATCTTTGTCTGGGATTCCTTGGCACAACAGAGGCTGCCAAATACTGCAATGCAGGAGATGTTTGCAGCATCAAGACTCTCAGACACCAGCAGAACAAGTTGGTGGTGGAGGTCATCGTGCATCAGGAGTGGTACTTTGTGCATTGGCCTGAGAGAGTTACGTTACCTCCAAACCATTTCACACCGACTATCTGCAACAGCTGATGGAACAAACTAATCCACTTGGAGGCCCTTTGGAAAATCTTGGAGTAAATGTACTTAACATTCTTTCTTTAGTGGGAATCCTAAGAACTTAATAAAATGACTTTAGTGTTAGTGTCTAAACCTTGAAGTGTAGCTCATAACATGTTTCTCCTCTATACTTTCCTGTCTCATCTATAGTTTATGCCAGGGCTAATCAACTCTGGTCCTGGATGTCTCTGAGCTTTTTGCATTTAAATGAGGGTAAGACTGAAATAATTGTCTTTGGGAAAAGGAAAACCAAATATTAATTGTGGTCATTTAAATTCTTATATGAAACCAACTATGAAAAATTGGAGTTCTTTTTGATTCTTCCCTTAAGTTTGACCAACAAATAAATTCAGTAGTGAAGTCATGTTTTTTTCATCTTAAACTTTTGTCAAAAGTTAAAACTTTCCCGTCTTTTAAAGATCTTGAAAGAGTCACACATGCTTTTGTTTAATCTCGAATGGACTACTGTAAGTCATTGTATGTTGGATTACGGCTTCAGAAAATGCTGCAGCCAGTTTTTTAACTGGGGTTCGTAAACGAAACACATTACTCCAATTTTAGTGTCTCTTAATTGGTTGCCAGTGCATTATAGAGTTGAATTTAAGATTTAGCTGTTTGTTTTTAAGTCTTTAAATGGTCTGGCACCTTTCTATTTGTCAGACCTTTTAAACGTGAATACGTCAGTTAGATGCTTGCGATCTTCAGACAGCATTACTCTGTCTTGTCCAAGATCAAGATTGAAGTTGAGAGGTGACCGTGCATTTGCAGTGGCCGGTCCGAAGTTATGGAACAGTCTTCCTTTATCTGTAAGAACTGCTTCAACCGTATATGATTTTAAATCAAAGTTCCAGTCTTACCTTCTTACTCTTGCATTTCATTCATTCTAACTCTTGGTTTCTTAAATTTAGTGATGTCTTTTTATTATTACTGTGTCTTTTATTTTATTCTTTTCTCTGTACAGTGGTCAACTTTTGTTGTGTTTATTTGTGCTTTATAAATAAATGAAATGAAATGAATGAATGAAACTCTAAAGGATTGTGGCCCTCCAGGACCAGACCTGACTAGCCCTGGTTTATTCCAGTAAAAGAGTTTAATGATGTCAAATTTATTTACTTTGACAAAGAACTTTTACTTTTACTTTAATGTTTATTATTAAGATTGGATTCAGGTGAAGTTCAAGCTGATCTATGCATCTCTAATGTACATTTTGAGTGATGTGTAGGCATTAACTTGACTTGCCGTGCGCCGCTATTTTAACACGTGGTAGCGTTTGGCGTTAACTTATCGCATGAAAGTGCTTAATTAACGCCTAGCGCCATTATGAAAACAGTTGTCAAAGCACACAAATTCTGACCCATTTGGCTTTCATAACTTACAAAGATTATATCAGTTATGTTTTTATGGTCAGAAAATTGACTGTCACTTACTAATATACCTGAACACTGTTTTTTCATGCACCTGCCAATTTTGAGATTTTGCCCTTTTTCACTTTTCAGTGTTTTTTTTTCTTTTGACTATTACACTTTTCTTTTATAGCACTTTAACTATTTGCATCTGTAGATCTAAATTGCAGTACATATCTTAATAGGCCATTTTCTCAAAATGAGTTTTTTTTTATCCTGCTCTGAGTCAGAAATCTCCACTTCAGCAAAACTTACACCAAACTTTACCATTTTATTCCTATTTATATTCTGAAGTTTGTTTTTTTTTACTGAGGGGTTTGTTGATATATAATTTGCCTGATTTCAAACAAAATGTGATTTAAAAAATGGTGAAAATGTATTTTCTGGCTGTTTATGATTTATGCAGTATTAAAAACCTTTGACTATGTCAAAAAATGAAACATGAACTTTGAACCTGACTTCATCCAATGTTCAGATTTTTGTTCTAGTCATTTATGCAAATTAGCGCATTTGTAATTAGATAATGCCTCATTTACTTATTTAAACATAACATTTCAGAAAACTTGATAATACTAAAAATGAAGTATGGTGATATCTATTAGTTAATTTTTTTTATCCTGTTCACCTGGGGTGTCTCGCCTTAAACAAATGAGTGTATACATTTACAATAACAGCTTAATTACAAGATGACACACATATGACACCTCTTGATGGAAATAACATCACAACATTTATTTAATTCAAGAAGAGCATCATTCTTTTGACCAAGATCTTATATTGACAACACAAGAGTCCAGCACTCTGTAAAGTCTCCTCCAGCACATCCCAAAGACTTTCCATGAATTTCAAGGTCTGCCAATTCATGTGTGAAATGATTCTTCATGCTCCTTCACAACCTGATGAATCTTCACATGGTCGTCCTGGAATATGGCCATGATGTTCCTACATGGTTATTTAAGAAATGAAAAGCTACACACTCCATCAGTTAGAGTCAGAAGAACATATAACATAATAATAATCACTGCAATAACGATCCAATCATTGACTCATTTAAATCAAAACATCTACTTTGTTAGTAGCTTTAGTAGTTCAGATCACATGATCATTCCTCCAGCAGTCTGCATTCCACCAACATTCCATTAGAATGTTCAGTGCTGATTAATTATTCATGACTCTCTGTGGTGATGTCACAGTCAGCACACTATAAATGAAGCTGCAGGATTCCTTGAGCCCACATTTGTCTGCAGTAGTGATTACAGAGCAAACTTCTACTCAGTGATTGATGATAGATTACAATGGCTTGTAATACTAGAGTTCAATCAGACCATCACAGAGAACTGGCCTTTGCAGCCCGTTTAGCTGCAACACTTGCTGCACCGCAGCTGGAGGATGACACTTTTCCATCAGTCATCTGCAACTTCATGTGGAATCTGACTGAGCAGTATGTCTGTTTTTATTAGTAAAATTCACTTATATTCTAGTTATAACTTATTTTTAAATAGTTGTGTAATTGTGTTATTACACTTTTTGGTTACACTTTATTTTGATGGTCTCTTTTAGACATCCTGTTGACTATAAGTAATGTTGCTCCTACATGTCAAATACCAGTCATTAGAGTATTAGTGAACTATTAGTTGACTGTTAGAGGTAGGATTAATGGATTAAGTTGACATGTACTTGAAAATGGGGGGGCATCAAAATAAAGTGTTAGCATATATTAAGCAGACCGTCGCAACAACTTAAATATAGCCTTAAATATTGAGCTTGAAATTTAAAAATCCATATCAGTAAAAACTGAGAAATCAATATTATTAAATCATGTTAAATGCTAGCAACTTGTTAAAACATGTTAACGTCTTAGAATGTTCACAACATTTTAAAATCAAAAATATTTCAAACTTTCAGACTAGACTTTGTCAATCCAACATTAAAATTTGATGAAAAACTTTACTCGTATTGTATTATATTAACATTTGTCTGTTTTTCAGGAATTTGGAAGTGATACAGGCGGCATTGAGCTACCGGGTAAGTCTACTTTTCCATATTCACTATAAAAATCTAATCCATGTTTTAAAACACACACTAACTGTAAGCTAGCATAAACTTAATGTGATAAAAATCAACTCACATCATTAGAACTGAAACTCATTTTAACTTTTTCCACACAGTTCTCCAGACAGCAAATCTATCAAATGCTGACTTCCATTGCAACGTCAGCCGCCACAACTGCAATTGATTTAATGCCAAAACTATCTGGAATAGTGGGCATGAATCCATCTGCAGTTCTGAACTCAAACAGGCCATTAACATCAGAAACGCCAGCGATCCTGAAGATGGAACGGCTTCCATATGTGTATCCACTTGAATCTCTTTTTGGGATCACGGTGGATGGTCTCCTCAGCAGTGGTGAATGTGATTTCAGCGACTCTCTGGGTGAAGACGATCCGCGTTCCTCTGAACTCGCTGGCATTGTGGTGGAGGAAGTTTGTCATCGGGTGAATGTGGTGATGCACAACAACATGCTGAAGATCAACGCAGCCTCGTCACCATGCTTCGTTTACTTCCGTCCGGATGATTCCTGCACTAATATTGGTGAATTACTGATTAGTGAGGTCATCCGAAAGCTGAGTGTTTTGCATTTCCACATCTCCCGCACAGTGGCCACAACAGCCATCGCCACGGTCCTTGCGGCAATAGAGGGCAAACTCCCGTGTGCTCTCAGAACGAGCCATACGGTGGAGACCACAAGCAATGTGATTGACTACATTGTGGAGGATGTCATTCAGGCATGGTCAAAGAATCCTACTGCAGCGTCCAGAACATGGGAAAGTGGGCCTGTCCCAGTTCTGCGGCCGACTTTTGAGTCATCTGAAGGTGGACTGTCACTTGTCCTGCTGGAGTCAGATCAACCCTCAGGCAGTGACGGGCCAAAGACCACCACCTTATTTGACTCACTGATGACCGCCCTCTATATGTCGAAGTGTAACGGTCACTTCAGCCAGCAGGACAACAGTTACGCAGCCTCAGAACGTCTGCATCAAAGGCTCACAGATTTAATGAACTGCGTCCTAAGAAGTGAGATGTCGCAGGCAGAGAGCGTCTCGGAGGAGATCAGAATGACGACTATAGATTTCCTCTATTATTTTGTGGAGGAACTTGTGCATCGTCTTTTTGTGTCCTCCAGATTCCCCCATCCTGCGACACTCCCTGAAAATACTCCAGTGATGCCCTTCATCATCAAAGAAGAGGATTTCGGTCTGACAGTGGTGGATCATCTGACAGAGTTGGTGGTCAGTCAAGTTTTTGACTTGCTGGCAAAGAAATTTCCACCGATTGAACAGTTAGAAACACAGATTGAAGTGCAGAGTCAGGCTGTGTCAGTACAGGAGGATCTACCAAAACTGACCTTCAGAAATAAGTTCAAGATGATGAAGTCGAACATCCTTAAAAAGGTAATTTCTCCTCTGTATACAGTAAGTGTTCAATGTTCTGCCCAATACCTGTACTTACTTATTGAAATGAATTCTGTTTAAAAATGAGTGTCATTTGTTTGCAGATTAAGAATCCCTTCAGATCCAAAAAGGACAAGAACAAGGGTGATACCGAGGAAAATGCATCTCAAAAATCTGACAAGAAGTTGTCATTTTTAGGGTGGACAATTCCCTTCTCCCTAAAATTGAAGTTTCGTGTCTAACATGGGACTGCACTACATCCTGCAACATCTGGACAAACCAGGGACTTATGCAAGGATCCTGTTTCCTGTTGGATCCTGCTACACAAGGATGCCCTCCTGTATAATCTGACACAGCTCTCTGTACCCTCCTCAATCTGTCAGTGGATCATCAACTTCCTGACAGACAGACAGCAGCTAGTGAGGCTGGGAAAACACATCTAGGAGCATCACTATCAGCACTGGAGCTCCTCAGGGGTGCATTCTCTCTCCTCTGCTCTTCTCCCTCAACACAAATGACTGCACCTCTAAAGACCCCTCTGTGAAGCTCACAGACGACACCACAGTCATTGGCCTCATTCAGGACAGTAATGAGTCTGCTTACAGACAAGAGGTTGAACAGCTGTCTGTCTGGGTGCAGTCACAATATCCTGGAGCTGAACATGCTCAAAACATTAGAGATGATAGTGGACTGTAGGAGAAACCCCCTCTCAGCATCATGAACGGTGCTGTGGAGGCAGTGGAGTCATTCAGGTGCCTGGGCACCACCATCTCTCAGGACCTTAAGTGGGAGAATTTCATCGACTTCATTGTGAAAATGGCCCAGCGGAGGCTGTACCATCTTTGTCAACTGAAAAATTTCAATCTGCCACAGGAGCAGATGACACAGTTTCACTCAGCTGTCGGTTCTGTGCACTTCTATAACTGTCTGGTTTGGGTCAGCCAGCAAATCAGACATAAGAAGACTGCAACGGACTGTCAGCTGAAAGGATGATTGGTGTGTACCTGCCCAACCTTCAGGACTTGTACTCCTCCAGAGTGAAGAAATGGGCAGGTAACATCATCACAGACCCCCTCTCACCCTGGATACAACCTGTTTGCACTTCTCACCTCAGGCAGATGTTACAGACATTTTTTGCCCCCAATGAAAATATAATTCATCAAAGCAATAATTAGATATTATGCAAAAGTACAAATCTGTACACAAGTCTTCTGTTCCAGATGTATACCACTTTATTATTATCAGTGGTTTAAAGTATTTGGGCAAAAGTAATTAGTTACTGTACTTGAACATCTTTTTGGCTACTTTAGTTTTACTGAGTATAAAATATATTAGCAACTAGAGAAACTACATCGCCCTTTTAGCCAAACCAGAAAAAAAATGTTGGAGTACACGATGTTCAATCGGCGAAAACAAACGCTAATCAATGGCAACTGACAGTGTATGACAAAACCCAACAAAGTGTCTATTGCTGTTGGTCGATATCTGTTGTTGCAGTGTGAATTGGCCTTAACAAGTGAGGAATAAGCCTATTTCTCCATACTCCAAAACTAAATAAAAGTTCAATTTAATGAAAATACATTTAATATTTTTCATTAAATGGGTGTTTAAAAACTACTGTCAGGATTTACTAAAGACATGGAGTGCAAAATTAGTGCTGAATTAGCCGTGTTTTTTGTGGCTGGCCTTACTGCATATGCATTTGTAGGAGTTTCCCTTTCAGACACAAAATTTAAGGGAGGAGAGTATTTAAATGAATCATGCAACGCGATTTACTAATGTTTGCGCTAGTCAATTTACTGGTATTTGCGCCATTATTTAACGGTCAACAAAAGCATGTCTTAACCCATTTTGCGACATGGCTGCAATTGTTGCTTCTAGGAGGAGACAATGCAGAGAACAGAGAGCGTGTTCCACTCGTATTAATTTCTTTGGAATACCAGAGCAAGGCTTTATCCATATATTACATCTAACAAGTTGTGCCTGTGTCGACCCGCACCTGATGAGCATCAGCCCTGCTTATTTGCAACCCAACGCTCATTTGCACTGCTCTTGTTAGATTGCTTTGGTCATTATGTAATTGATTTGATTGCGTCTGCGTTCTTTAATTTGTGCGTCAGCAGTAGATCATGCATAAATCTTGCCACTCCCATCTGCGCATTTGTGGAATTGCACTCTCTCACGCTACTTTGCCCCATTTAATAAATCTGGCCGTTGGTCTTCTGTGGAGTTTGTTCTTCAGCACAATTCGCTCTGTTGTTCGAAACCAGTTCTCAACCTGTGTATTTGTGTCTCAAGTTTTCCCCAGATGTTTTAACATTATGCCTGTCCATAGTGGCAATGTTACAAAGTATGGCTTGAGAATCTGAATTAAGCTTGGACAGTAATATGAACTAGCTTGAGCTGTACCACTCCCTTGTGTGTTCTGTACCTCCACAAATGTTTTGTCAAGACTTTTGCAAATGCGGAGTCATGAACGATTGTTTTTGGAGTTTTGAAGAATTAATTCTTCCAGAGGCGTTTCATTGAAACATCAGCAAAAACAGGCTGATTGTGTGTTTTAGTCTGCTGTGTTTTCAGACTATCAAGGATGGGCAAGGCATCTCTGCATGTCTTGCAACAAAGACTGGATCTCAGCCAGTGTGGTGGCATTCTGCATAAGTGCAAACGAACAATGAAGAAACAATGTTTTTGTTTCCTTGGTGCACTTCGCCTTTGCAGTTTTACCATATGCGCTGCACATGTGTTTCCCTTCAATACATACCTCAAGACATTGTTTCAGGTACTTGTGTATATTACACTCACAGAATGCATGTACAGTTGTTTGTCTTCCGCCTTACCACAGACAGTGGATGGTGGACCTTGTATATATTTTAATATAAACATAACATGTTATCACTAACATCATTTTGAAATCAATTAGAAATTTAACAAATATTTTTACATGTATCCTCCTTTTCCTTATCCATAATAATTTCAATGTAATACTGCATTATGAACAAATACATAAATACCTGTCAATAATGAGAATGTTGTTTCAGTAATAGCCTTAAGCAATTTTAATTTTATTTTAATAATCAAAGAACATACAGTTCATGGAATTTATAATGAAAAGTTTACAAATGGTCTGTTAATAAATCAGACAAAGTCAAATCAATTTTGTAGAATGAATTAATGGAATG
The DNA here is from genome assembly GCF_018812025.1 of Megalobrama amblycephala. NCBI lineage: Eukaryota > Metazoa > Chordata > Actinopteri > Cypriniformes > Xenocyprididae > Megalobrama > Megalobrama amblycephala. Next base: position 32,571,987 of record NC_063063.1, read on the forward strand.
TTTCAATCTGTATTTTTTAAACAACTATTTTTAAATAGTATTCAACAAAGAAACAAGAAAGTGAAGAAAGAGTGACAAGAAATACCTCTTTTTTTAGTTGTGCTTTTCACAGACAAATTTAGTCCCCTTAAAACAAATACACCTTGTAATAATTTAAATAACATTTTTTAGTGTATTAATACAATAAATATTTTTGAATGATTATGGTAATTCAAATTCAGAGTTATCAAAAGGGGTCACACCAATATTTTGATGTACATAAAACTAAAAGAAAAAAATATTAGATGGTGTTTGTGTTATATATCATTGAAGCTTATCCGTCCTTTGTGAATAAGATTTCTACATCTCTAAGATATATTACCCAAAATCAACGTCATAGGTAGCATGTACAAACAGACACAGTCCTTGGGAGTTTAGAAAGCCAGTGGAGCTGTCCAATGTGCTGAACACCAAGACAGCAAATGGGACTAGCAGGTTGGATTAAAACATAGAATAAAACATTACAGATTAATTTGCTGCAATATCAACCAGTCAGCATTTTCAAGTTTGTATTATGGCTTGCTTTTGTGAAGTAGCCTTTACCAAAGTAATACCAGTTCTCATAAGATTTGGGTGGTTCAGCAAACACATGGACATCAAAAACATTGAATCAACATAGTTTTATTACATATATATACATATTCCTTATTTGTATGGTGTCCTTTAAATCTTCTGAGAATGACATCTTTGTTTCGCTGTACCTCCTCAAGAAGTTAATTTTTTTCCGAAAGGTATCTTTATTTTAATTTTTTTCTAATCCACATCCGGATGACGATTATTAGGTTAAACGTTAAAGGATATGATTCTATGGTTAAAATTTCAGCACGTGAGAAATGGATAGCTCCTTATAAGTAGCACAACTCATTCTCGCGTGTTCATGTTAAGTGCATTTTTGGGAAACACACATAAAGTGCGCTCCTAAGAGCTCAGATACATCGTTACTGGGAAACCTGGCCCAGAGTTGGTCACACAAACTCTAAAAGATAAAAAGACATGATTGGCAGGAAACCAGTTACAATTTGAAAGAGATATAGAAATTTTAAGAAAGAAGTCCTGTTTTGAGTGTTGATAGTCTATCTTGAGCTCCAAAAAAAAAAAAAAAAAAGAATGTGGATTTGAAAAATAAAAAATTGAGAAAAATAGCCCTAAACTCTAATGCAAAGAACCATCTCAACATATAAAAGGTTCTTCAGGATGATATGGTCCTAAATAGAACTGTCACTGCATGTAAAGAACCTTTAAAGAATCTTTTTAGAGTGTGCATTTTCCTGGGGTGCAAAATTCCTGGGATTATATTTCCATATTAACAAATCAGAAAATGTTTTAATGCTGGATTTCATAAGAGAATTAATTAATCTAACCCTCCACAACTTGTGAATTAATAAAGTTGCCTGGGGTGCGAAGTTCCTCGGATTATATTTTCCAAAAATAATATATCAGAAAATGTTGTAATGCTGGGATGTTGTTTGAGAATGATTTTATCTAGCCCTCTACACTCTTGTTTTTTTGAGAATTTGTAAAATAATAAAGTAATGATACCTCGAATATGCTCTGATGGTGCATACAATTTCCTGGGGTGCGAAGTTCCTGGGAACATATTTCCATATTAACACATCAGAAAATCTTGTAATACTGGATTTAGTATCTAACCCTCCACGGTCTCAATTTAAGAACTTGCAAAATAAAAAAGTTATGATACAATAAGGTGACCAGATTTCTGAAATGGAAACCGGGGACATTTCCTATTTGAGTGGTCAAAATATCACTGAAATCTCATTTATTATCTATTAATTAAAAAATGGGGACAATACATTTTTTATTTATTTTTATTTTTGTGGGCTCCACATTTTACATTAATAAATATTATGATTTAATTTTATTATTAGGATTTTTGGTCTGGTTTTAATACAATTCACCAAAATAACTAACCAGTAGGCCTAACTACAAAAAACTATTAAACTATTACACTATTTTGAAAAATCACATTACAAAATAAAACAACATGAATAAGATAAATAACACAAATAATATTTGTAACATTTATTGTTGAATTTAATATTTTCATTTTCACACGCTGTTTATACTGTAGAGAAATTACAACTTTTTTGAACTTTTATATATTTTTAACTATATTTTTCAGCTTAAGCTTAAGTTGCAAGTTTATTATAATTATTATTATTATTATTTATTTATTCATATCTGAGTGAACCCTCACCACGTAATATAGTTAAGACGTGTGGAAATCGCTGCGTTGTGACTGGGGACGTTTAAAATTGTCCAAAACAATCCCGCACCCTGTTGAGGCCCTGTTATAAAACACATAACTGTATTAGTTTAATTTAACATAAGTAGTTAGTATGTTACTACCTTGAAAGCTGTTACTGATGATAATGGTGATAATTTCTTCATGAAATTATCGCGATGCGTAGTGTGGCTGCACGGCTCCCTCTGTTGGTGAAAATAATCAAAACAAGATTGCTCCGATAACCAGCAGGCTGCTGTATGCTGGTCGGACTTTTTTGCAATGTATTTGCAGGTTATATCAAACGAGATATAAAACGGGGACATTTCCGTGGACATCTCATTCGGGGACGGAGCACCAAAAACCAGGACTGTCCCCGGAAAACGGGGACATCTGGTCGCCCTATGATACTGCCAATTTATCTAATGTCATCTTTCTTAGGTATTTTTAATATATTTCAAGTAAGGCATGGAGCTCAAATGCAAAAGAGGTTGAATTTGTCATGCACAGCATTTCTGAAATGTACAAAATCATTTTTACAGGAGTTTATATTTACTGTTTAAATCTGCCACTGGATCACAAGGTCATATTTCAGGTGCAACAGCTCCAGCTTTAAAAAATACAACTGATAATATTGACATCAACTGGCATTGCAACCTTGCAAAGACGATACAAAGATGGAACCAGGAGTATTAGGGGAGGTGTTTGACATGCTGAAGCTGAAGGTAGATGGCCTGACAGAGATGGAGGGGGAGTGTGTGCTGACTCTGGATGAGATGACACCGAGTGTGGAGCTGCACCTGGGAACAGCAAAGCTTTATGGGGACGTTACCCAGCCAGAGGTGGCAACACATGCATGTTTTTATGTTGGCAGGGAGGACATCAAGATGGAAGAAAGTAGTGGCTTACAACTACTGTGGCAATTCCAATAATGGGGCAACTTACATGCCAATTATCCTGAATATTATTGACAAAGCAGCCTCCATTGGGCTTCATGTGGTTAATGTCACCACTGACATGGGCAGCCCTAATCAGGCAAATATGGAAGGCCTTTGGAATGGACCACAATGACACATCTGTCCCACATCCAGCAACAACAAACAGGAGGCTATACTTTATGACAGATGTTCCACATCTAGTGAAGATCTCGAAATGTGCTGTAGTTCATGAACAGATTTTTCAATTCCACCAGACACAGTAGAGAAGGAGAACAAAACGTGCAGGCTTCAAATGCATGGTGGAACAGGAATAACGACTCCCCTCTTACAAGACAACAGCATGGTTTCTGGAGCAGGTGGACCAATGGTTTGACATCATGTCCACTTGTCACCCTGTAATGACACTGAACAGGCACAAGATGGAGGATTAGACTCCTCAGCTCAGCTCAGCACAAAAGTAGGGATATGAAGAACCTCATGTTCAGGGTTAAGGTTTTATTAAGAAATCTATTGTAAAAGCCACAATTTAAATGCTTTCTAACATCTTTAAGGTCCGGAGAAGTACCACCATGCCAGGGTGGACTCATTCTTAGTGCGAGGAACGTTTTGATGCTACTCTAAAACCTGACAATCCCCAGAGTTAAATCAACTCTGCTCAGAGTGCATATGGTCCATCTCTATATAGTGTTAAAGTAACACTGAAGCAGAGTTAAAGTTAATGAGATAATTAAGTGATGATTGAGCATTAGTGATGAACACCTGCTGTTAACAAACAGAATCACTGAAGAGAAACACAAGAACTACCAGCCACAGCCTAAGATGAACTCAACTGAAGATAAAAGACATTAAATCTCTCAAGATCTGATTAATTAAACAACTACACAAAGTTGTTCCTCCTCAAAAGCATATTATCTCATTAACTTTAACTCTGCTCCAGTGTTATTTTGACTCTATATAGAGAGGGACCATATGTTCTCTGAGCAGAGCTGATTTAACTCTGGGGATTTTGCTGTGCAGAAGGACTGAAGTACCTCTGCACAAGCAATTTAAATCAGGACTGCCTTGAGGTATTAATATTTCACTTCAAAAGAGGTAAACCACATTGAGGTTCAGCTACTAAACTAATCTGTATATTAATAAATGTTCCCACCATTATTCTGTTTAGAACCTGTTTTTCATCACCGCACACAGCTCTGTTACCCCTGTGGAGTGCAGTGAAGAGGTGAAACAGGCCTAGATTAAAGCTTATCAAAGACTACAAGTAAACTTCACTTGAATGTTGCATTGCCTACCTATTTTCTCTTCTTTGAGTGAGACCTGGTAAATGACCAAATAAAAAATAACCCTAAAACACAAATTTAACACTTTAATATTAATATCAGCAAAGTAGAAACATTGCAAAATGCTGTTGAACAGTGCATCATTGTGTCTTTTCCCCCATTTGTTTTATGTACCATTAATTTAAATAGTTGTTTTCCTGATGTTAAATATAAGTAGTTCTAAATAATTGTAAAAAGTACTTGGAATCATTTATTTTCAAATTGTAATCTACATGCCCAAAAACTAAATGTATCCTCTATGTCCTCTCTGATTCCTGTTCATTCTGACAACAAAGCACTGCAACAAGCTCGTAATCACGACTTCTGAAGTTATGAAATTTCCTATCGCACATGAAGACAGCATTAGAGCTAGTAACAGAGGTTGGAGCCATTGACAGCAGACTATTGCAGCTATACATTATTTGAGGCTATTTTTATTTGCTAAGAATTGATATGCTGTAGTCAAGTAAGATTCATTCATAATGTCTCCCCCGTGGCAAGCCTATTCATTCTCCAAACCAGTGGTCTCAAACTCTGCTCCTGGAGGTTTTAACTTCTCCCCAATTAAACATCAGTGTCCGTATTCACAGAACGCTTTATCTTACCATTAAGTGTTCTCCTAAATAGCAGTAAAAGGTTTCACTTTTACAATAGCAGAGTTTTCACTTGAAACCTATTCACACAAAGCTGCTGAAACCAACTTCTCCTCACTCTCGGCTGGTTTCTATCCCCAGCCAGGGATATGGAGAAGTACTCTGGGTTTGGGCTGAATTCTGAGCTCAGAGCCTTCTTCTTGGTGAAAACAACTGCTACATGTAATTTTCTTTTATTCATTTATTTATTTTCAAAAGCTTTATTTTGGGCATTTTTTAAAAAAAAATCCACCTAGCTCAAATCTTTGAGTCAATATTCCTCCACTCCTGCGCAGTAGGTCTAGCTAGGCATGTATCCATCATGTGAATACAGTTGTAGCACGTGTACTTGATGGCTTTAGTCACTGTGCTTACCCCCATACGATAGCGTAAGGCAATCGTTCTGACTGTGGCAAGATACATATATATTAAAACATATTAATTCCTCTCTTCAGAAAATGTGTGCAGAATAAGATGGAAGGTGCTTCATCAAGTGGGGGGAAAAGAACAATTGCCAAATGCAATAAATGAGTGAAGCTGTGGTTTATAGTGAATTTATAACATTTAGTACTTCCTTGTCTGTTTTTAAGATCATCTGCACTTCCTCCTCAGTGTAGAGACAACATCTGCCAGATTGCAAATATTAAACACATAAACACAAAACCCCAAAGTCTCTAATCAAAAACAGCTACAAATGCACTGAAATTTATTTTGGTATACTTCTCTTAATTGTCTACAATTCTGGTATAAACATCTGAATACTTTACAAATATTTTGACTGTCATTTAATAATAGTTGTTTTAAAACTATAAGTATCAAACAATATGTATTTTATTCTAAAACAATGTGACCCTGGACCACAAAACCAGTCATAAGTCGCACAGGTTTATTTGTAGCAATAACCAACAATACATTGTATGGGTCAAAATTATCAATTTTTCTTTTATGCCAAAAATCATTAGGATATAAAGTAAAGATCATGTTCCATGAAGATATTTTGTAAATTTCCTACCGTAAATATATCAAAGATATGCATTGCTAAGGACTTCATTTGGACAATTTTAAAGGCAATTTTCGAAGTATTTAGATTTTTTGCACCCTTGGATTCCAGATTTTCAAATAGTGTATCTCGGTCAAATAATGTCATATCCTAACAAACCATCCATCAATGGAAGCTTATTTATTCAGCTTTCAGATGATGTATAAATCTCAATTTCAAAAAATGTACCCTTATGCGTGGTTTTGTGGTCCAGGGTCACACACACACACACACACACATACATATATATATATATATATATATATATATATATATATATATATATATATATATATATATAGTAAGTTTCTAAGCATGGGACCCGAACCATTAATTGAATTTTTTAACCACTTCTCTATATAGTCTGAATAGCTCTCTGTTCGTGTTGCATCTGTCAGCTGGAGTGCCCATAATCTCCACCAGAGGGAACTCCTCTCATCATGAACTTCAATTTCCATAAAACCCATTGCCTGCTCTTATTATGTTGTGATTAGGTTCAGTTTTGTGTCATTAATTTGTTAAGCCCTGCCTATATATAAGCCCTGTTTTTTTTCAGTCATTCTTCATGAAGTTTTATTAGTTGTTACACTGCATTTCTGAGCCCTGACACCCAAGCAGATGAAGATACTTTTTGTTAAAAAAAAAAAAGAAGAAAAAAGTTACACTATGTCTGCATAACCAAAAATTATTTCAAAACAGAATGATGTAACAAAGCTTTGTTGTTTGAAGTCACATTTTTGAGGCAGTTTGAAGCTTTGAAACAAATGATTTGTAAAGGTTTGAACTCTGTAGGAAGCAAGCCAAAAGGAGTCAAATTGAGTCAAATTTGTATGTAGCTTTACAATTACTAATAGTATTCTGTTTGAAACCCCGAAATCCTTAATAAATTACTGCATTAGCCTAACTGCCTTATTCTATATTTCTAAATGAAACCTTATCAGTGTACAATTGTCTTGAACTGATTATCAACATTCTTTCAGGAAGAACAAATTCTTGAATAAATTAATTTTAAAAAGAGCAGCTCCTGCTAAACATTTTATGTTGCTAGAAATTCTCAACAATTACCAGTTTACGTTGTCATTACCAGTTTATGTTCTAAGCACACTGTTGTACAGGAGAAATGGTGAAACGCAAACCTTCAGACAATTAAATGTATGTATATACTGTCGGTCCGTGTACCTTCGGATAATTTGTTTTCTCCTTTTTGTCTTCTAAATGTAAAAACGAAGAAAGCATTCATTTATCACACATTCGACCCTCCTCATAAGCATAAATAAACAAATCTCGAGTCGTTTTATCATATTTTTATTTTTGTTTTAATCACACTTTGTTCTAATCCACCAAATGCAAAACAATAAAACCAATATTCGATCTCTACATGGCCGGGAATAAAACGCCCCTTTCCGCTGATTGGTCAACCAAAGATCAAGCCGTGCCATCAGTTCTTTGCTCCAGAACTCAGCTCCGGGTGTAACAGAATATAGTAGTATCCGATACATTTGTACAGATTATTACAGAGTTTATTGCAACTACATTTAATCTGTTCTCAAACAGCCAGAATAATAAATAGCTCGACACAACCCGTGCCAGGCAAAGCCTAGACAGAGCTTTCTTCTGTATACACATTCATTCGCGTGTCGTGAAATACTAATTTATCGTATTAAATAATATTTACATGGTATCTGCTCTCACAACTTGCCAAACTATTTGGCACACTTATTGGCCTTCTTATTCAGCTGACCAACTCTCAATCTGTGTGCTGGTGGCTGCGCGCCGCACTGTACAGCGCAGAGAGAATGCATAAACTATTACTGAAGCGCAGAGCAGAATCGATTCAATGGTCAAGTCAAGTCATCTTCATTTATACAGCGCTTTTTACAATACAGATTGTTTCAAAGCAGCTTCACAGTGGTAATAGGAAAATTAACAGAGTTTGTTTTGGCTTTACAGCAGCTCTAAGATAAAGTTTATCGAGCTAAAGTTTTTGATTGAATCACTTTCGTTGTAAAAATCAATTATTAACTCAAACAACGCTTAAATGACACCTTTTTAACTGAAAACAGAACAGAAACAGAAACTTAACTTTTTTAACTTTTAACTTCTTGCTGTTCATTTACATGTTTGAGGGTAGACTATGAAATAACACTTTGAACAATAAAGCCAGAGATGAATATATATTTTTAGATTTATTGCCATCTATTAGCGTCATAAATTAATTAGTCAAATAAGGCTACCTTTTAAAATAGCTATATCTTATTAAATATAGGCCTATGCCATCTTTAAATTTAAAATCTTAAATTTAGTCAATACAGTTATAGTTTGACACTATTTTGTTTCAGCCAAAAGCATTTGTGCTGCAGGTGGCATAGCAGCATCTAAAGTTGCTTTTAGATGTATTTACACAATTTAATGCTGCTCTGAGAGGTCCGTAAATAGCCTACATTCACACTGCAGAGCAAATAATGCAATGACTTAATTTTATGTTTTAAAACCATTCAGTATCTGGTGTGACTACCATTTGCCTCACGCAGTGCAACACATCTCCTTCACATAGAGTTGATCAGGTTGATTGTGGCCTGTGGAATGTTGGTCCACTCCTCTTCAATGGCTGTGCGAAGTTGCTGATTATTGGCAGGAACTGGAACATGCCGTCATATACGCCAATCCAGAGCATCCCAAACATGCTCAATGGGTGATATGTCCGGTGAATATGCTGTCCATGCAAGAACTGGGATGTTTTCAGCTTCCAGGGTTGTGTACAGATCCTTGCAACATGGGGCTGTGCATTATCATGCTGCAACATGAGGTGATGGTCATGGATGAATGGCACAACAATGGGCCTCAGGATCTCGTCACAGTATCAAATAAACATATGAGACTATCTGGAGAGTGAGCTCCTCCCCATGAACACAGGCATATATCTGCCAGCCAGAGAAGGACTGTTCATAAATTCAATCCAGTAGCCATGGCTGTCCTCTGCTTGATCTCTTCTCCGGCAATGGCCCTCTTTGCTGCAGCTCCTTCAGAGCTGCTCAGGACGCCACCTCCCTCGCCACCCTCTCAGTGCTCCTACTTCCCTCTAGGAACACCTCCCACCTTTACATATTAAAAAAAATATATAGTAGACATTTAAAATAGTCTTCCCTCTCAGCTTCACCAACCAGGACAACCACAGCTGCTTTTGCTGCCTCCTCCTTGGCCTGCTTTTCTTCAACTAGCTGGACAGTGAGCTCCTCTCCATGAGCGCAGGCATATTTCTGCTGGCCAGAGAAGGACTGTTAATGAATGCAGCCGTGGCTATCCACTGCTTGATCTCTTCTCCGGCAACGGCCCTCTTTGCTGCAGCTCCTTCAGAGCTGCTCGAAACGTCACATCCCTCGCTGCTTTCTTGTCGCTCCTGCTTCCCTCTGGGAACATCTCCCACCTATACATATCAAAATGCAAATGAATAATCATTTAAAAATGTTTCTGCAATTCATCACTCCTGCTCCATCTTGATTACAATCAGTGGCGGCAAGCTGCTGGTGGACAACTGAGGGGATGGCCTACTCTCTCTCCCCTCTCAGCTTCACCAAACAGGACAATCTGGACAGTGAGCTCCTCCCCATGAGAGCAGGCGTATTAAGTTGTCACTCAATTGCCTTGAGTGATTGAGTGATCCCCTCTGGAGCATGCGTCTGTTACCGGGACATGCTGTTTTTTAGACTGGTGGTGATAGTCACGTTAACAACACTAGAAGTGTTACGTCACCATTCTTTCTGTAAGTCCGTGGAAACAAGCAGCTGGTTCGTGACATGCTCCAGTTTGCCTGGCAGAGAACAAGCTTCAGAATGCGAACCATTCTGGTGGAAAAGGGCTATAAGAGTGTTCAGTTAACGATTTTGCTCTTTAAAAAAAAAAAATCAATACAGAATTGATCCAATTGAGAATTGGTGCTAAGAAAAACATGGGTAGTGGTGTAGGGAAAGTGAGATGGTCCTCACTGCAGAACCACAAGATCCAGGGGTCGGGATCCAACTCCTTCCACTTTACATATCCCTAAACCTACTCCATCTCCTCCCCCTGGATCCAACTCCTTCCAACTTTACATATCCCTAAACCTACCCATCTCCTCCCCCTGGATCCAACTCCTTCCACTATTACATATCCCTAAACCTACCCATCTTCCTCCCCCTGGATCCAACTCCTCCCACTATACGTATCCCTAAACCTACCCATCTCCACCCACCTGGATCCAACTCCTCCCAACTATTACATATCCCTAAACCTACCCATCTCCGCCCCCTGGATCCAACTCCTCCCACTATACATATCCCTAAACCTACCCATCTCCTACTCCCTGGATCCAACTCCTCCAACTTTACATATCCCTAAACCTACCCATCTCCACCCCCTGGATATCGTTGTGTTCTGCAGAGATGGGCTACTGAAGGAAAGTTACAGTGGCTTGTAGAAGAAATGGTGTTTAAACAATTGACGTGCCAGCATAAGGTACCAGTTGGAGAATTGGCAAGACATGGGCAAATAGTTTCAGCAGTAAAAAAGGCCCTGTTTACACCTGGTTTTAAAATGCATTTTGGTCAATCAGATCACAAGTAGACAAGGGATACACATTCTCATTTACACCTAGTGTTTCAATCCGTCTTCTTTTGTCCACTTTTTAACCACTTCTGTCCTGATTTCTTCGAGGGGAGGGTCTATCGGCGGGTAAATATATGGGCTTTTTCAGATCTTTTGATCTAACAGGTGAAATAACCATGTGCAATTTATATATAAACACAACCAGAGATGACAGAAGGCGTCATCGCCATGACAGCCAGTGGGACAGATCCTCAACAAACACATCTCCATACTGGCGTGATGAATCCAATCTTCCACCCGATGGAACTGGAATAAATATTTTGAATGTTTCGAATGCTGTCTGAATAATAAATTATGCACTGTGTCGTTTGTTGGCCAGAGGAGAGCTGGCCCCCTGACTGAGCCCGGTTTCTCCCGAAGGTTTTTTTCTCCATTCCGTCACCTGATGGAGTTTCGGGTTCCTTGCCGCTGTTGCCTCTGGCTTGCTTAGTTGGGGAAACTTGATATTTAACAATATTACTGATCTGTCTGCATTGACACCATTGTATGCAAAACTGAACTGAACTGAACGATGACATCAATGTTTTCTCCAAAGCTGCTGTATAGATAAATGAACTCAATTAATAAGTAATGATTTCTACAACCGAAATAAATCAATACCGAACTTACTTAAGCTGGACAATGACACTAAATTCAATCCCACTTTATATTAGGTGGTCCTTAACTACTATGTACCTGCATTTAAATTAATCATTGATACAATGCACTTATTGTGTATGTACACATTTTTACATTACAATGCCACGATTTGGTAATCATAAAAAGGCACGATTACAAAAAAATCCATTTTGATCATTATTCTGCATGTTTAAGATGAGTGTTTAGAGCATGTTATGTAGTGAGAGGCGAATCACGACTAATTCAGAGTGTAAAAGGTCTAAACCCAGCACAAAAGTAATTACCAGTGATGTAAGTGTATGCTGATTGGTCGAGCTCACGCAAAACACCATGAGCGTCTACACCATGAATGCAATCCAGTCCAATGCGTTTTCGACTACCTCTGGAAGGGCTCGAAAGTGGATAAACTCAGAACGTTTTGCACCCCATTTACACCTGTATTTAGTGTTAATTGTCCAAAATGCATATTAATCCCAGGTGTAAACAGGGCAAAAAAGTTTACACTTGGTTGCAAATCCTCACTTTTGAAATGTGTCTTTTTGTAGACAAGCCTGAAGGGTGACGTAGAATAATTAAATATAGTGCTGTGTGATTTTTTGCCACAGCTGAGACAATGAAGTATTTAAGGTGTGGAGAAGGAAGGACATCAAGTTTGGTTTTGCCCAGAGCAAAACAGTGCTCCCCAAAATGGGGAAAATGTGGCCATAAAGGAAGCTGAGCCAATCTAAGGTCTCATGAAGTTTTAACTGCTACGGAAAATAGTACTGAGGTCAATGGAAAGAGTTATGATACTGATTAAAAGGCGTTGGATAGAGAAATGATGAAAGAAGTGATAGAGGCTATATGATAGATGAGGAACGTATAATGATGGAGGATGAAGAACTAGTGTTTATCCCTCTGGAGTCTGAGGCTGATTTGGGGCTTGGAGAAGTTTTGACATGCCCTGACATTTGTGCTTTTTTCAGTTGTTCATAAACATATAAATGACAAAAGTGTCATTACACTGTATTCAGCACAAACTAGGCTACAATAATATGTGAGGAACATGTATGTACATGTTTGTATTTTTGAAGGAATAATGTTTATGCGTGGTTACTGAAAAAATAAAAACTTAAGTCATATTAAGTCGTATTGGAGGTTGTAGACTAGAGTTTTTGCTTTAGAATTATGTAAAAATTATGCTGCCTACTCCTTCATATAAAACAATATATTGATTTAGTTTTTGTAAGACACTTTTTGTCAAGAAACACAGTATGCGTGGTGGCGTGAATCTGCATGAATAATGGGCCATTTACACCTGAGAAGACAAAGGAATCACATAGTAATGATCTGAAATGACTTGCATATTAATGAGGCCTATCAGTCAGGTAGGCTGTGAAAAAAACCCTCTGTAATAATGTCTCAGCTCATCATAAACAGCAATACTGTGAAATATTATTACAATTTAAAATAATGGTATTCTATTATATTCTTTAAAATATAATGTACTGCTGTGGTGCAAAGTGTCTGAACAATTATGTTACCTCTATGGCATTTCATATAGGCTTTTAGCTTAAAAGCATGCACATTTGGAGAAATATTGATGGATTCTTATATATTTATGTCAATTTTCTATACTAAGAAATAATATTTATTGTCATCACTATGAGTGCTGGATACTGTGTTTTTAATTCATACTTGCAGCCGGAGGGCGCTCTGTACACCTTTAGGCCACAAATTTATAATATAAAGAAGAAAAGGAACTAGGAACTAACGGCATGTCTTCTAGAGATCGCTAACCATTGCTTTAACATCCAAATAAACACTTTTCAAGACAATAAATACACCATCCATTTATTGCCTCTGAATTTGCATTTCTTTAGATGTAAGTGTCATTTTTTTGTCATTAGTATTCATAAGTTACAGTTCATTTTCTGAGAACTATCAGATTGGACTTCGTTCATAGGGAGACGAGAGATCACGCATCATGTTAGTTTTCTTTATTTTACAAAAAGCACAACATTGTGTTTTTATTCTGAGTGTACACAAATAAAAGAAGATATTCTATAGTTTCAATTGATATATTACTTATGTCTCTATGACAAGAAATGACAGAGTATTTTAAGTCTGTTTTGTTGCAATGTGAAAAAAACCCTGCAAAACGCGCCGGCGCGTTTTCAGACCTCAGGGAGTTAAAGTCTCTGTAGTGAAAAGGAAATCAAGACAAAGTGAAAGGGGTCAAATCAAAGAATCAACTATAGCGAAGAGTCAATAAAGGATGGAGAAGATTATTGTATTGAGGAAATTTCTGATGACTCCTTTACTGATACTACTTCTTTGGCCAGTTTAGTGAAAAAGAGCCCTTAGGTTATACGACGTCTTTGACAGAGAGCCTAGCATGTACAGTATTGATAAAATACCGTGTTTTTTGAGCATTTCAATAATGTTTTTTTAACTGGATCCTAAACTTTTCATAGAGTTCACATGTTTGTTATTGAGAGAAAGAGGGGAAGGAGGTTTTGTAAAGTCAGGACATTCACAGATTAAAAAAGAAAACTATGTGCAGATCAAATGTAAATGAAATTGAATAGAAAAACTAGGTGTTCTGAACCATGCCTGATCGCGTTTGACCCCCAAAGCCCAGTTCATTTGACTTGTGTGATCGCTCCGTACCGTGCCCGGTAAATAATGTCCTGACTTTACCAAACACAAACTGGTGGGTGAATTCATATTGTTTTCTGCAGCAACAGAGAGTGAGCCTGCAGTAATGTACTGAGAGCAGAGAGAAAGACAAAAATTGAGGCTCTCTGTTAGATGTAATGTAACTTGTTTAAAAAACACACTACTTCATTGTATAATTGTTTCTTACGATGATAGATCCCCAGTAAGGCATACCACTGAAGACGAAGATGGATGATGCATGTATTGAAGAGACAACGCCCAACAGGAGAGTCAACAGACCAATCATTACCTCTACAGTCTGTATAAATTAAGTAAAACAGTATCAAATTTTAAGGAACAATTTAAAATATACAATATAAATTTATGGCAGCAGTACTGTCTAATATAAGCTGGACAATAAAAATATTCAAAAACTTTTCTACATGTGTGGAACTCATTGTATGAATTCACATATTGCATTGCAGATGTGCACATTTGTCCATAACTTCACATTTTTGATAGTTTGGAACTCCTAAAACATTCTTCACTGTGACCGATACTGTATATTTTACTATTTTACTCTGTAAATTATAAATCGGATCTTATATTACTGTTTTTTCTGCAGTGTCACCAAAGCAATAAGTCCATATTCTTCAATAAAGATGCGTATGCTTTACTTGTGTACCATTCCTTTTTTAGAATGTATTCATTTACTATCCTTATTTCACACTGACATACACAGATAATTATTAGGATTTATAAGAAATTCTCACCCCAAGGGCTTTTGGCTTGGCTCTTTCAGAAAATTCCTGAATCTCATGAAGAGGTGAAACTCGAGCTAGCTGTTGTACATAAACAGGCACAGGAGCATTTGTTCCAGTGCCTGATGTGGTTTGTATTGGTGGTTGAACCTAGATGACAACCATTGAAGAGTTCATGGGTATGGCAGTGTGGGACATTCTTGATTCACAATCTGAAATTGACCTGTACAAAATCATAGTAAATCAAAACATGTAACGGATATGATTATAAAATAGATTTTCTATGTAATAACCCTATCCCTTTCCTTTCCACGTTATAATTACATTTAATAAAATAAATGTGGTCTTCATTTTGTTGAAAAGCTTATGAATGCAGTTATGACATATTGTTCAACTAAAATCAGACCTTTAAACAATCAGCTCATGTTTAATTTGATCTACATAAATTACATTTTGGGCATTCAGCACATGCTCTTTTTCAAAGACACTTTCAAAATTGCCCTACCTGCCATTATAGATTATTACCAAATAAAGGAAATCCATTCATTAATAATATTTTAATTTAAAAAAGCAGACATAATGCAAAGATAGGCATCTGTATAAAGGTAGTCAGATGTAGTGCAGTGTTTTACCAGAAAAAAAGGTCTTCTCCTCAGTTGTTGTTTTTTTTGCACTTTGCTCTGTAGTTCAGTCCACTCTTCTGATATAAGCCAATGTATGTAAGATGTTATATATACTGTTTTCAGAATGAAAGGGGAAGGAGGTGGAGCTCCAGTGGTTAGGAAGGGTTGGAAAGCTGGCACTTTCATTCAGGGAAACAGAAGTTTAAAAACCACAAAAGACATTAAAAAACAGAAGTATCCATAAATATATGTTGTACTTTATAACAAGCAATCTGCATGCTGGATTGGAAACAGTCAATTAAAATCAGGTAGCACTCTTTGGTTGATATTTTGTGACTTTGAGTGTAATAAATCTGAAGCCATTAGCATTCATTTGTCCTCTTGTCAGATGAATTTTAATAAAATATCATTGTTGTGTTGTAACTACATTCTCATGTAAACACAATCATTGTTCCAAAACAAAGGGTTTACACTTTACCCGTATGATACTGTTTTTGAAAAAACAAGAACAACTATTTAAATATTCCTTCTTCTCTAAAAGTCTCTTTTTCATTGCTGTAGGTACAAGCATACAGACTGTGACTATTCGGTAAGGCAAGTTTATTTTTAGAACATTCAAATTATACTATAAAAGATACAAGAATACGTTAGTTAAAATGAGAGGATTCTAACATTAAAATTAATAAAGAGAGGATTTATGAAAAGACTAGAGCAGTGCGAACACACCGCTCAATCAGGAAAAGCACATTTAAATAGATGTGTTTTCAATCTGGACTTAAAGGTAGCTACCGTCGCGGTACATGTGACATCCTCTGGAAGCTGGTTCCAGCTGCGGGCGGTATAATACCTAAACACCATCTCACAATGTTTTGAATTTACTCAAGGTGTTATTAACAGACTTGATCCTTTTGTTCTGAGAGCTATATTTGGTTTGTATTCTACTAACATCTGCCATGTATTTTGGTCCAAGGTCATTATGGGATTGTGTACAATTAGACATTTAAAATTGATTCTGAATAAAACTGGAAGCCAGTGTAATGACCTAAGAACCTTGTGACTGAGTATCTGTCTGCATAGCATAAAACGAACACTGATCACTCATTCAAATTACACAAACAATTTACTGCAGCTGATGTGTTTCTCATTTAAACTCTATCTGTAACAACATACAAACACTGAGTACCACAATGGTGACTTCAAGTGAAACCTTCAATAAGTGCAAATTGAACAAAATATTTCCAGAAGCCTCTCATTATTCATTACTCATTTCTATATTATGTGTTCAAAATTACAAAGTTTCTAGATTTATTTATTTCTATACATTTTGAACCAGTTTCAGAAGAATTCTGGTTGAACTCTGGTTCAACAACAGTTTGTTTAATTGGGGCTAATCTCTGCCCCACCCCCATATTCTTTTGTTTTGGAAGGAAAAAGGAAGTTCCAACTTTTAGAATATGGCTAAAAGGAGTTGACTGGTACACTTTATTTAGAAAGAATTAGGTATACCCTAAAACACAAGATTTTGTTATTTAAAGATGTTTGATCCCCTCTGTCCCAACTCTTTTGGAGTGTTTTGCAGACATCAAAATTTGTTTATATTTACAAAATAGAGTTAAGCTAATTTGTAATTTTTTTTCTGTTAAATTAAGGTTCAAGATAAGTAAAAAATCACAGATTTGTGATTTCATTGCATTTTAGAAAATGTCCCAACT
This sequence comes from Megalobrama amblycephala, assembly GCF_018812025.1. NCBI lineage: Eukaryota > Metazoa > Chordata > Actinopteri > Cypriniformes > Xenocyprididae > Megalobrama > Megalobrama amblycephala. The sequence continues at coordinate 32,589,191 of NC_063063.1, forward strand.
TTTCTGGAAATGTGGTTGTATATAAGATATGATGTATATGGAATTAGAACTTTTTGATTGTATGTGCTGTCAATTGTGAGACATACTTCTCTCATGTTTAATTAAAAATATCCTAATTTGGTAACACTTTATAATAATTCATGCTATGATTCATTAGTTAAGCATTAGTAAATAGTTAATTCATTTATGAAGCATTGTCCCTACATTAAAGGGGTGGTTCAGTGCTTTTTTTCTAGGCTTGATTGTGTTTTTGGGGCGCAGTTTAAGATGTCCTAATGCTTAGGTTTTTTTAAAAAAGCCTTTATTCTACACCTCTGTTTCCTCTGTCATTTGAACAGCTTGTTTGACTTCCTGCTTCTATGAAGCCGCTCCCTCCAAAATACGCAATGTGCTCAGATTGGTTAGCGGGCCCAGTGTAATCCAGAGCCATCGTGATTCGCTGAAGCATCCGGAAACGCCACGCCCCTTACCATTTTAGTTGTTATGGGTTACGCGGGCTTCGGTGAAAATGTAAATAATGGCGTCTATGTTGCTGTATCAAATTGAGCCGAGTCAGACCCAGATGAAGAGGAAAAAGCAGAACCTCTGCAATTGCGGCTTTTAAAGAACGTTTATGAATGGTATTTCATTTAGTATTTGTGTCAAAGTGTTTAGATATGCTGTCACTGCTGTTTGTTAGCTTTCAATATACGGTTTTATCCTGATTAAAGTTTTACTGTAGCCGAATACATGACATTTTTTTAAAGGTAGCGTTTAATTTATAGAATGAACAACTGTTTGTCTATGAACATAGAAGTTTGTTGGTGTTTGTAGAATTTAGCTAACTGGCTAGCAAAAACGCATTGGTCTTTGTTTACATCCTTGATGCAACCAAAAAATAGCAACAGAACTAACGTTATACGTTTAAAAGACGTACAAACAATAAAACGTACTTACAGTTTGGGGCCGATAAACAGCAGCTTCTGTTTTTAAAGTAGGAACTGCTTCATCTTTCAGTAAAAGCCTTTGTGTAAATCCAGCATTGAACTCGTGTAGATTATGAAAGCTGTCTTCAGCGTCGCATCCAGTGAAGAAAATATCACAGATTATAATGGGTTCTATTATCTTTTGACGCCTCGCGCCGCTCATGTCCGGTGTACACAACATTATGCTGTGCCACATGGCCTCGCCCACTTTGTTGCGTGTTCCCGGGGGGCATGTTTTGCAGGGTTTATGATGTCACCATCCCAGGAAGAAGCTTGTTGTGGTCCAAACCGATCGTTTTTGTATTCATTAAACTGCCATAACTTTTAAAAGACAATATCTCCATTTGCATTGAACTTTCAGCGCTGTAACTTTGCAGATACTGTTTATGCTCAAGCAGCAACATTACCTACACACTAACTAAAGTTAAAAAAATGAAATCGCATTGAACCACCCCTTTAATAGTGTAAGGGTGGAACTCCTACAGCGGTTCAGACTGTAAGGTTTGCCGAGCGACTGAAGAAACTTTATCAGTAAGATGTTAGAAAACTGTACATTTCTTGTCTATTACCACCCACTGCAACTTATACCAACGACGGAAATAAGCGCAGTTATAATAGCAAAATATGTGGGAGAGCGTTGCTATAGTGTGACAATATTGTATTGCAATAGGAGCACATTAATGTTACTAAATCAAAACTAGTTAGCACATCATTTGTAATAGAAAGGGTTTAATGACAATATCTGATTATGGTTACACTTAAAATAATTACAAAATAGATGTATGAGATGATAAAATCATATACCATTAATTGTACACAGCATGTATGAAAAAAGTTACCTGAGAGAAAGAGAAATAGAAAGAGAGAGAGAGAGAGAGAGAGAAAGAGAGGGCAAGGGAGTGCCCGAGATCCAAGGAAAAAGAGCATAGAAAAGAGCCCAGAGCAACAGTTAAAATCTTCTTTTATCCCTTCCTTGACCATGTGACTGAAACTCAAATGTGAGACATTCAAACTGACCAATCAGAAGATTAAAACTTCCCCCCACTGTACTAAAGGTGTGACCATTTGTAGACCCCCGATGTACACACATTTTGGCCTACAGGCCTTGATCACTATCACCTTTGTGCCTCCCAAATGGCCCTTGGCAAGAGAGAGGGGTGTGAAACAGTAAAGCAAATGTCTTTGTTCATTTTAAAATATCTTCGGATATTTTCAATTCTTACAATAGACATTAGTAAGCAGTTCATTAATAGTTATTCAGTGTGTTAATAAATGCTTTATTAAAACATATTCCTACTGTAATTATGATTAATTCAGGTAGTTATAAAACATTTAGTTGTCAGTTAACTATTTTTGCATGATCATCTAAAGTGAGACAATTTATGCCTCGTAAAGCTTTTACAAAGAGATTTAAAGACTCAGATTTCTTCTAAACAGAAAAAAGAAACAAACTACGGAACAAATTTATTTCCGGATGCAAAAAATTAAACTGTACAACTGTACATTTGATATAACATGAAAAATACGCCTCTGCAATGTCAGAAAAATAAAAAAATGAACTAAACAAAAAGCAACAAAATTGGGCTGCACAACGATTAATCGCGACTAAAGTCTGTTTACGTAATATGTGTGTGTTCTGTGTATAATAATTATGTATATATATAAATACACACATACATGTATACATTTAAGAAAAGTTATATATATTTTTATAATATATATAAATATATATAAAGATTTATTTATACATGCATATTTCTTAAATTTATGCATGCGTGTGTAATTATTATACACAGAACACACATATTACGTAAACACAGACTAATTAAACGATAAACGATTAATCAGAATTAATTGTTGTGCAGCCCTACAACAAAAAAGAACAAAATAAGAACAAAATCAATATATAAATAAAATAATAAGCAACAAAATGAATATATGCAAACAAAAAATAGCAACAAAACTAACAAAGCAACATATTTTGGTGTATTAAGAAGATTTTCTTGTTACAGCTTCATGGCTGAGTGAAAATTCAGTGCAAACAGTGAATCACAAATTAGGGCTTTTCAAAACTTGACATAGTTAATGTATTCAGCAATGTTTACACTTTACAGAAATTTATTTTTATATCAGATTGCAGAGAGCAGAGAGTTTTATTTTATTGCACAGATATGTTTTCTGGAGGTGTACCAGAATTTTTATTTTTTTGTGACATTGCAGATTTTTATTTTTCATGTTATATCAAATGTATAGTTGTACAGTTTCATTTTTTGCATCTGGAAATAAATATTTCTGTTTTTTTTCTCTTTAGGAAACTGAGCCTTTAAATCTCTTTGTAAAAGCTTTACAAAGAATAAATTGTCTCACTTTAGATGATTTTGCAAAAATAGTTAACTGACAACTACTAAATGTTTTATAACTACCTGAATTAATCATGAATTACAGTAGGAATATGTTTTAATAAAGCATTTATTAACACACTGAGTAACTATTACTATATGTCAAAATAATATGTATAAATGTACATTTAAATGGTTTCTTAATAATTTCCTTTCTCTTTCTAAATTATCTTATGAACCACTGACTCCTAAATAACTGGTTTGTAAATAATATAATACTTAATTCAGAAATGACTGATCATTAATAAAGTATAATTATTAAACACATTATAAATCAAGAACAAAGCATTCATAACTAGAGGTCGACTGATTCATCGGTTTTGCTGATTAATCGTTTATCGGCAAAAATCCATACCGATAGTTTTTCCAGGTTGCGTCCATTGCTGGAGCGGCTGAGAAGGGTGCGCTGTCATTACACTGTATAAGAGTGCTGAGAAGGGACTGCTGGCATTATACAGAATGAGAGCGGCCTCTAGAGGCGAAATAAAAACTATCACTGGCGCCTTGTGGTGTTTATATTGACGTGATAATGCACACTGTGTGGAGAGTTCTGACACATCAGATGCGTGTATAAAACACAGACAGTGAAATGGTATGAATACAGAACACTACAGTACATGTTGCCATATCATTATAAAGTAATCAGTTTGTTGACTAGGTGCTGCATTAGCAGAGAAAGAACAGCAGTATGTTTACGTACATGTTTCTACGTTTTGGCTAAAGAAACACATTTGACCTGTAATATTTTAATGTTTAAATTATTTTCTGTAGAATTTGTTCTGTAGAACTTCTCATTTATTTATTTATTTCACTTTGCACATTTAATTTCATCATTGTTTTACTTGGAATGGTTTGTTGTTAAAATGGATACTGGATAAAAAAAATAATCAAATAATTAATTAATTGGTATCGGAAAAATCCACTATCGGTTGACCTCTATTCATAACTGTATTTATAAACTGCTTACTAATGTCTATTAATGATTTATAGATGATAAATTGATTATTTACTAAGTGTTACCAATATGGTTTGAGGGTAAAGAACCACCCTAAAGGTTTGTGATTGTATTATGATGCTGTATGATGCTGTGAACATCCAAACATACCGGCTGCAGCAGGACTGTTAAAATAAACTGTTAAGGGATGTTCCCTACTCCTGTCTGGTAGACACCCGGGCACCAATTCCGCTCAGAAGGAAATAGTCAGGGTGTGTGGGATAATGGGGATTGTTTTTAATTCTTTGTCTTAGTCATCATCATTTAGTCTGTAGATCACTTAGTCCTGTTCCTAGCTAGGTGTCGAAACATGATTGTACACTCAAATTCCACAAACAGAAAGAACATGCCCAAACATAACATCTTATTTCAGAAATACTGGATAAAAACCAATGGCCAGGAAATAAAAAACACCATAAACCATCCTGACAGGAGTGTGTGGGACATAAATATACTCATAATTCACATATGAGCAATGTCAATCATTGTCAATCAGACAGGGTGTCAAAAATTATCAATTTGTATGGCATATGATTTAACCAGCAATTATCAGCTATATATATATATATATATATATATATATATTACATAGTGTAACTTTAAATAAAGGTCAAAGGTAAAATGACATAAGCCATTTTTTATTCAGTTTACTTTATTCTTACAGATTATATTGTATTAATGTCACGAATCCTGTCAGTTCCGGACTCCAATTCCCATAATCCTCCCTGCCAGTCACATGCACACTCTACACCAATCACCTATTGCCACATACAGCTAAGCACATTCTCTGGACTATTTAAGACTCACTCTCACACTACCTCATTGCGAGGTCTTGTCTACTCCTGTGACAATTCTGAGCATTTGTATCCTGCCTGTTTCCTGTTTATGATTCTCTGCCTTTGGACTGTTTCTTGTTATCTGGACTGTGAATGATATCTGCCTGCCCTGATCTACTGCCAGTATCTTGACCACGATTCTGCCTGCTCTCTGCCATACCTGTTTGCCCCTGCCTAAACCCTGCCTGTACGACCACGCTAACTTTAAATAAAGCATGCAAATGGATCTCTGCCTGAGTCTCGTCTCGTTACAATTAAGCAATTACTTGTTCAATCTATCCAGTTTCACTCATGATTAGGCAACTTAACTAAACAAAGAAAATCATGAAATATTATCTATTCTTGAATAGTATGTAACGAACTTACAGGTATTTAATCATTTAGCTCAAATCATGGGTGAAATATATATATAATAAATCATAAAGCCTTATGATTAATTATGATATGTTCACCCAAGAGGGAATAATGCACACATATTGTGAATTGATTACAACGGATTATAATCAATTACATATATGATTAGTTCTAGCTTAATAGTTGTTCTAGAAAAACTATCCTAGTTTGTCCGGCAAACCATTATTTTCTCACAGACTATTATAAAAAGAATGTTATTCTCTGGCCACGAGAATAAATTCCTATTATAGCATCAAAGCGTAAAGCAGTGTTGCCGGATTGAAAACGTAGAAGTGACTTGGTTTTCTGAATGAGCAGCAGAACAATCGATCATGAATATAATGTATTTAATATATGAAACTACTAATACAGAGGTTACACATCTAAATAAACACAGAGGATATACATATATACAAAAGCAAAAGTAAAGACAGGAAAAGAGAGAAGACAAGTAGCAAAACTTACAAACAGTCCTTGAGAGCCAGCAGAGAATCAGTATCACTTTGTCAGAGAGAAGCGGTACTTGCAGGAGTTTGTGTGCTGAGTTTCAAAAGATAGAGGTGATGGTTCAGTGCGACTGCAGTTCGTTGGCTTCTTCCGTTTCCGTGGGAAGATTTGAACTGAGGACTTGAAAGTTTGTTTCGCTGGAGATGGTCGTCCCGAAGGAGAGGAGCGTGTGATGGGAGCGCGTCCGGGAGAGACGTGCCCGAGATGGCAAGGGACAATTTGAGAGACAATCAAGAGACAAAGGAAAAATGCATGTGGTTGTCTTTTATTGAAAAACAAGCTAACACGACTCCTTGGGTGAAACAGCCAATGATAAGGGTGCAATCTTGGCGGGCAAACTTTTTCTTTGTCTCCATTTATGGCCACATTTGCATGAATTATGAAGTGTCAGATCGGAGTGTATTTTCTCCGAAGTACCATTAAAGGTGCTATAGAGGATGTTTTGTTTTATATATTTTTGCAATATTACTTGAACTGTCTTTACTAACTGATAAAAGACTATTTATTAGGTGCACTGAAAGGAATAATATCAATATACATCATCTGTGCACGAGGTAGGGCCTTAAAAACATCAGCCAATCGTTTGTGTGATCATCACACAAACGATTGGCCCTCTGGCCCTCTGGCTTGTTCCTTGTGAGAGACGTGCGCGCTCCAGTAACTTTCCACACTCCACAGGCGCCACATGCAATGTTTTTGTCAGGAGTAACAACTGCAGATTATGAGTTACCTGCGGTGAGTCCGACATAATGAATCCACTAACACGACACAGCGAATGCCGGTGGTAAACACTCGTGTTCCAATACTCATGCACGAGTTTTGTGAGCCGTTCCCTCGAAATGAGCTGTGAATGAGGGGGGGTTGTTCTTACGCATGCGCTCATTTCAAAAACTCAGTAACAGTCTTTGGTTTCTCAGTCGTCGAAAACATCCTCTGTAGCACCTTTAAAAATAGAATAATGCATTTTACAGTACTGTGACATAAATTGTTGGATAAGGCATAAAGAGAGCTTTACAAAGAAACCAAACTTGTCAGGTGGCAGAAACATAAAAGGGAAGATTCAGTGTATACTCGATTTTTATCGTTTAGAATAAAAACTAACACAACTACAGTCATATCTAATAATGGACAGAAAATCATTGGGAAAACCCATGTGTCTGACAAAAGCATTGCACACAACTGCATGACCTCAACTCTGTCCTCCGTCAGTTTTAATATTCGTATTTATTTAAATTAATTGTATTGTGGAAGATTTTCTACCGGAGGGTTATACATGGACGGGTTGCTGACCATAGGTATCTGCAAGAAAAGAAAAAAAAACAATGATCAGCTTCCTTACCAATGGATTGCTTATTTATTAATAATATTAAAGTGACCCTATTGTGGATTTTTGAAAATGATCTTTCATGTAAACATCCTGCAAAGTTTGAAATCTAAAAGTGCACCGTATATAAAGTTATTGTCTATCAAAAGTAAGTCGACTCTGAGTCAATTAAACAAGCCATTTCATTGTGACGGCAAAACAAAACATTAGGATATTGACCGCCCACTTATTGCGTGCACAGACTTGAAAACTCTCAAACACTGCCAATATGTGAAGAATCAGTGGTTAAAGTTTATCTTTACAATGAAACCACAGCAGTGTAGCCCAAAGCTTGTGCTGTGTCCCATCATTTTACTGACGACTCCTTCTTCAACCTAAAAACGAGGGATTTAACGAGGGATTCGCAAGCTGGTTGTTATTGAAGGATGGGTCAGTACCCAGTTTATTTGCACCAGCTTCTTCCTCCTCCGAATACAGGTTCCATAGAGGTTCCCTTCACCAACCTCTCCGAATACAGGAACAACACGTATGTAGTTGTGTGTTGCGTATGCTCTGCGCAGCTTGTAGGTCTCCGACTAACAGCAATATGTGTTCGCTCCAAGGTTATTATAGTTTTGCATTTTTCATTAGTTTTTATTTTTATTTCGTTTTGACTTTTTGTTTTCAAATTCAGTTTAGTTGTAATTAGTTTTTAAAGTGGGTTTGCTAGTTTAGTTTAGTTTTTATTTTTTGAAAATGCTTAGTTTTAGTTTAGTTTTTATTAGTTTTAGTGTTAGTTTTAGTCTTTTTTTGTAATTTGGGTTATTTGTCAGGGGCAAGATTCAAAAAGGTCAGAAAAAGTATTGTGTAATAATAACTCAACAAAAACATACAATTTTAGAAAATATTCATTCAAAAATAAAACCAGTACATAAAATGTACATATGGGCACAAATATGTAAACAGTCTCAACACTCCGCAGTAAGTGCAAAATGTGTAAGTGACGTGTGCCAGTAAAAAACCTAAAGAGCCAACAGACTAAAGAAGACGTACATGAACCGCCGCATGTAGCCTTTTCAACCAATTTTTGAGCCACAACAAGACATTTCTGTCAGATTGTCAGGGAGCTCAATCTGAGAAAAGAACATGACAAATAACAAATTAAAAAAAAACTTTAAATACAGCTTTTCAATTTTTTTAGTGTGTGAGACCTTCACAAAATTGCCAAAAAATCTACCAAAAATCTACACATCTTATATACAGAATTCACACCCTATACAAATACCACAGCTGTACAATTTTCACACCCTATATTAAATTTACAATAGCCTACTCGTCTGGATTGAAGCAGCAAACATTCAGTGTAAAGGCCAATTCACACCTCACCGACAAACGCCAACAAACTCGTCTGTTGGAGTTTGTTGGATCGGTGTGATACCCCTGTTGGCGTTGGTCTGAGTCGGTTTTCACCGGACTGAACATGTTTAATCGGCGTTAGTTTTGTAGTCTGAGCATCCAACAAACTGCAACCAACTCTGACGTAATCTGACCTGACTACGAACCGTTGCCATGACGACGAGGCAAGTCCCCTGCAAAGACAGCTGCTTGATCGCGCCCGCGCCTCACGCACACACAACAAAGCAGCGGAAATGTGACATCGCAGCTTGTTCGTTATAAAAAATAAAATACAGTTAAAAAAATGAAAACATACAAAAGGTACAATAGTCCATAGTGCAATCCTTGCCATTCAGCAAGAGCACGTTAAGAGAGGTAACGTTAACCACCATGAGCAACGCAGTTTAGTGACACTAAAACTCTGTAAACTTGATTTTTTTCTCACAGTAATTTTCATTTTGGGTGAACTATGAAAACATTTGGATTGAAGCAGCAAATATTCAGTGTAAGAGTAAACAAATGACATTAATATTTGAATCACAGCTTATATAGTGTTTTGACATCGACAACCCAAGTGCATTTTACCTCAAACTTGCGTCTAGTTAACGTGCTGGAGTATCAATCGCTTCTCGCGTCGACATTAACACGCTGACAAAGTTATATTCAGAATTAAAAATATTTTTATACCACTTTTTAATGTGTGTTTGTGTAAAGGTGTTCACGAGATACCAACCTTTAGCGAACTTGCTTTCAAAGTCGAACACTCGTTCTCATGGAGACGCGTGTGCACTGAGGGGAGGGGTTGTGTGTGTGTGTGCGCGCCCGCGTGTATGTGAGAGACGCAGGGAAAGGAAATGCAGCTAAACGTTATTTGCTCTATGAAAGATATTGATAAAGACGAAAACTAAGGACATTTAATCTATAATTTTATTTTATTTTAGTTAGTTTTGCCAAACACACATTACAGTTTTAGTTAGTTATCGTTTTTTTGTAATGCCTCGTTTTTATTTTATTTCAGTTAACGACAATGTTTTTTCCCACCTAGTTTTCGTTTTTTCGTTCGTTTTCGTTAACGATTATAACCTTGGTTCGCTTGCAATTGTCTAGAAATGTGTGAAATGTTTGTCGTTATTACTTGTAGTTATGATAAAGAATAGAGCAAAACGTTTTTGTACAACTGCAGTGCTTTATCAATACGTTTCTGCCTTGGGCTAAAGCATGACTGTTTGGGTGTTGTTGAGCTGTGGGCTAGATTCGCTAAACTAGTACTAAGGTCCAATAATACTGGAGTTCCAGGGAATGGGAATGATTGGGCCTAAAATCTATGGATTACAACTTGTGGAACAAACGTCACCTTTGGAAAAAATTCACAAGTAGAGTTATATTGTTACTGTGAAACGCCATACATGCAAAGAAACTGGCAGATATTTTCAGTATTATAGGTTTATATACCTCAATGTACTTCAAATGGAGTATCCACCTTATTTTTCAGGTAAGAGCAGGCACGGCCATTTGTAATTTTAATGGGTCGATTGGCTTCCGGTGTCATTGGCTTTCAGTTATTTTTAGCTGTACAAATAGCTTGTTAAGCTGCTTGATATTGCAAACTGGTATTTTTTGCCATATTATTTTAATGTATTGTCTTAATTATAAACACGCTGGTTTGTGGCGCAAATAGTTTTACAGTTTACCGTACTTTGATATTCTTCTCATTATTTCCCTGTAGTGGCTAGTAAATCGGAAGTCTCGCACATTCACAGAAAACACCTTACTTCTTCGTTGAAAAATAACGTGGATAAAAAAGGAAAAAAAGACAGAAATCCTTCTGAAATGTCCTGATGTGGAAACTTGTGCCTTCATCTGGATTTCTTAAAATAATTTCATGGTTGAGCTCAAGCCTCAAGTTCAAGTATAACCCAATAATCCTGACTGAATATTTCACATGTGGGCTAGGAATTATTTTCACAATTTTATTGGGACAATTTTGCAATACAGTGTTTAACAGGGTGGAAGTTTTAGGCTAACAAAGCCGATTACTAGCTAGGAAAGAACAACATGCTAGCAAAGTGGAGTTGAGAGAAATTATTGGGGACATGGGAATTTGTCTGTAACAAATTATTATGAATTTGTGTGAAAGGGGTGCATCTATGCATGTAAAACCATGTGACATGAATTGATTAATATTTTATGCAGAAAATGCAGTTTCAGAGTGAAGTGCTGTACTGTGATCATGTACACATGTACAGATATAATACTATGATTTTAGATCGGCTCAGTTCACAGTAAATGCTGCTTTGCATGAATCTCTGCAAGTGCACCGAGTTTAACGTTTGAGAACATAATGTGTGTAAAGTTCTTATCATTTACGTAGTTTCCAACATTTTGTGGATAGAAGTTTAAAGCTTGAGGGTTTGAACATTTGAAAGTGAAGAATTTAAGAAATTAAGTATTTTTTTTTTATATGTGAAGTGTGTAAAGACCCTTAAAGTAACATTTTCTATTATATATACACATTTCTGAGGAGTTAAACTGACATAAATGGTTGGGAACCCCTGACTTGATGCATTACTTACCTGAGGATCATAGCAGCAGGTGGCTTTACAGGCAAATACTGACAGATGGATGGAGATGAAAAACACAAGGATGGCAAATACCAATAATGCAATATGGCTTGCCAAGAAAAAGGTCTGAGAATAATAACAAAATAAAAATTATGATAATAATATTTATACTGACACTGTCTGCTCAGCAGTCCAGAAACTACATTCATTGAGGCTCATATGGTAATGCATAATACTGGATTAAATTTACAATAAATGTCTAATGTAAATGCCTTTCATTGTAAATGATAAGTAATAGCAAGAGATTTAAAACAACATCTAAAAAATTATCTTATTGTAATTACTGAATAATTGTGAATATAAAAGATGGTGATATACCAAATAATTTACCTCAACATGTGTAAAAAGAAAAGCCAAATCCAATGCAATCGAAGTAATGGAAATGCATGCAGTTAAAGCACTGAAAATATTCATTACATGTGAACATTTCACCTGTAGGTAGAAAAAAACCCTTAACATTAAACAGATTCATAAATTAGTAAAAAACTTTAACATGTCATGTTTATAATGTAGATGGAAAAGTATATAGTGTTTATTTACAGATAGACAAAATTGATCAAAAAGACAAATTAATCAATATGTTATTAATAACAGGGCTTTATTTATTTATAAAATAATAACACACCACAGATCCTCAAGAAACAGTAACAAAAACATAGTGACAGAAATGTCAGAAATAGCATAATGGGTCTGTCACGTGTTTAAGGAACGACTCAAAACCCGAAAGACTCACGAAAAGAACTAATCAATTCTCTTTGTGGCTCAGACTGCATTGGTTTAGGATATTGGGCTGCCTGTCACGTCATTAAGGAATGACTTAAACCCGAAGACTTGTCAGACAAGAGGTGAGGTGAGTTTAATCAGCTTATCATAAACTGAAGACCCAGGTAAAGAATGAATTAATCATTTCTGAAACTTATAGCATTGTAGTTTTGTATTGTTTGTAGTGTGATCAAAGTTTGCATAAGTAGTATATGTGTTGGGGAAGTAACACGTAACATTTTAATTACATTTTGCTTAAATGAACGAAATGATCTCCTCTTTTCATGTGTGCCCTAATTAGCTTGATCAGCTCATCCTCTCGGTTTCATTTTCTCTTGGCTGGTGCTGGCTCCTCTTCAAGTCTTTCCTTCAGTCTTTTGTCTGGTATTGTTTATGTTAATTTTTTGTCTGTTATATTCACCTGCAACCTACTGCATATTCCATTTAGATTAATTAATAATTTTATTAATGGTCCCAGAAGTGATTTTTTTTTGTGGCATTTTCCCCCTTTATTGTTGGGAAATTGACTGGCCCGCTGTACAGTTACTCTGCACTGGAGGACCATAGCTGGGATTTTATCAATCTGGCATGCCCAGTCCACTTTCCACTGGATGGTCAAAGGGAAGATTTTGCAGTGTTTGTTGAGTGGGATCTAGTCAATATCTGTCTCAATGAGAAGGACTTCATCAGCCCTGCTTCATATCCAGTGACCACCCAGCCAACACTCCGCTACACGGAGCGAAAGCCAGAGCCTACCACAGACACAGAACTCAAGCCTGCTGTGATGTCAACACCAGAAAGATTGATTGAGCCAATCATCACCCTGGAGCCTGAGCCACACAAACGGTCTGACCAGGTTCATGAGTCTCTTGTGCCCCCCTGCCTAGCTCAAAACTCCTGTGTCTCCACCCAGCCTCCCTCTCCCACCTCCTCTTCCAACATCAGCCAGTTCCTTGGCACCACCTCCACTGGTTCCGTTCAGCCTCTTGACTTGTCCTCTAATGCCACTGTGTATGGATTTGTCTCATGTCTTGAGGCCTCCAGCTTTGCTTAGTAAAGAGGCTCTGCCTCCAGTTGCTAATTCCATTACTTCACCTTGTCCAGTCAACCTGTTGGCTCCACCTTGGCTCCTCCATGGAACATTGTCCTCACACTCCATCAGGCTCCCTCATCCCTCCGACTTGGTCAGAAGTTACCCTGTCTGTGCCAAGGACTTATGGGCATTCAGCTACACTTTGTTCCTCTACCTCTGACTCCACCTCAATCCTCTCACACCCTGATTCCATCTTGGATGCTTGTACTGCGGTGATGTTTGGTCCCATCTGCTCTCAGCCGCACTTCCATTGGCCTTGTCTCTGTCAGTCATGGTATCTGGGTTTCGTCAGCCAAATCACCTCAATGTTTCCTCCCTCCCTTGACTCCACCATGGGCTTTACCCATTGTTTACTGCCCTTTACCAACCGACCAGACAGTCATTTTGACTAAGGAGAAACAACTCAATTTAGAATGCAGAAGCTCTTTACAGGCAGCTTGTGTGTGTGTTGTTGGTATGAGCGCAAAGAAACTGTCTCTTAAAGAGCTCCCAAATACTTCTGAATTATATAAAATTGCTTGCATGTTCAAATTAGCAAGGTTTAAAAAGACGTAGGCAAGTGATTTCCATGTATGGTACTGATTTAATATTGGTAGGACAGAATTAGATTGTGGTATCAAGCCATCCCTACTCCCCATGTATTTAAGGTCTGTGTTTCCTTCAGTCCTTTGTCCAGTATCATCTATGTTGAAAGTGGTTGTTTCTTTTATATTCTCCTGTGATCTCCTGCGTATTCCCTGTGGATTTATTTTAAAGACTATTTTGGTTTCTTTACTCCTGCGTCATGTGCTTTACAGCTACCACACCACACCTTTTTTTTCTGCTATAAAAGTATATGGACGGCTTTTATAGCAGAAAAATAAGGAAGGAACAAATCAGTACAAACACAATAAGGTTCAGACACCTCCAGTGCTTGGACCCCTAAAAATAGCAAGTGTACATACCAAACACAAACTGACGGGTGAATTAAACTTTTTTTCTGCAGCAATGCAGAGTGAGCCTGCGATGATGTACTGAAAGCAGAAAGAAAGGCAAAAATTTAGGCTTTTGTTAGAATATGTATTGAAATTGTATTATAATATTGTATTATAAAATTTTAGAATATTGTATTATTAAAGACTTAATACTTAATTGTATAATTGTTACTTACAATGAGAGATCCCCAGTAAGAAATATAAATGAAGACAAAAATGGATATTATGTCTCTAACTCTATACACGATCCCCAGAAGGAGAGTCAACAGACCAATAATTATCTGGACAGCCTGCGAAAGACGAGAGTCTTTTATAAAGTAAAACAGTATCAAATTTTGGGGAACAACATAAAATATACAATATAAACTTATGGCAGCTGTACTGTCTAATACAAGTGCAAATTTATCCATTACTTCACATTTTTGATAGTTTGCAACTCTTAACCCTTTCGATGGTGAGTTTAAAATATTCTAACTGTCCCCCCAGAGTGAGTTTTTTTAAGGCGACCGTTATTTTAGAACGTTTGCCTTTAATGTTTCCATGGCGACGCGTCTTGCGTGTCACGAGCGCTGAACGCAGCAACAATAACACTGTATGACAGATGGATCGCTATTATTTAGTTTTTCCTTTTATATTTAAAATATTCGCAAAATTGCTTACCATGTCATCAACTATATGATATTCCGATTCTCAAATATGTGTAAGTGAGTGTGCTTTGTCGTTTTAAAACCTTTATAAATGATCTTTATCTTGATCTATAATGCGAGATGGGCGCCGCCATCTTAGTTTGCGCTGCAGTTCACAGAGTCCTGTCAGTCGGATTTACAGCAGGTGAATTCATCAATTTCTCCCGAAATATATGCAAGTAAGTGGCTGGTGAACTGGAAGAATAATAGAGTAAACTTTATAGTTACTTAGGCCCATTATGTGCGTCTGATATGAATAAATGTCGGCAAATTATATTTGTTATTGCTGCTTCCACTGATGTCGGACATCAGTGTGTATTTTATAAAACTCTTAATGTATTGTTTTAATGGTGCTTATGCATATTTAAATGTCTGAAACCTTAAAAGAAACATTATGTGGCTGAAAACGCTGCATAGCTGTGATATATAACAAGAGCTGCGCGCGTCCGTCTCGCAGCCAGAGCGCGAAAGCACAGTTTGAATCTGGCAGTTATGTGACGTCGCTGAACGTTCGAAATCCCCTATGTGGTACCGTACGCCCAGGGGCACAGAAATAAAAATCCCATATGTGGGACCGTACCGCTCAAAGGGTTAATATAAATTTAATATTAATGCATGGTTGTCCTCTCCCCACAGCTTGAAATTCACCCAGGCTCAGGAGTTTGTGTTCCAAAAAACGTGTTGTGGTCACCGCAGTAAAGATAGTTTGCGGTTTGATATTCAGATTTCTTTTGGCTATAAATACGCAGTGCGCTGTCATAGACATGCAAATAATACCGAATATCGTTCTCCATGATTTGTGAATTAAGGTGACGCTGTCCTTTGGGCCGAAATCAGGTTTTTTTTCGTAGCGACTCTTAATTTTATAATGGCTATAGCTCCAAATGTTGGACACTTAGAGGAATGAAACTGGTGTCATCTTCACCAGCTTGATCTGTGAATTTTTTCACAGCAAAGCTCTTGTCCGTAAACCCCTTGGTAAGTCCGCCAGTAAGGAATGTGAAATAAAGGCGTTCTTCATGTTTAACGTCTATTACCAATGAACACGCAGACTGCTGGAATAAAATAACATTGTTTTAGGTCGAGCTCGATTTGTGAAAACTTTCACAATAGCATTTTATCTCGTGGTCGTGTTTCTCTTTGCTCTGCCCCCGTTTTTTGTATAATATGATATATATATATATATATATATATATATATATATATATATAGATAGATAAAATATGTTTTATATATATATATATATATATATATATATATATATATATATATATATATTATAAATGACCTTGTACAGATAATGTACATCACTATTCTCATCTGTGAAAACTTTCACAGTTCAGTACGGGTCAGCTGACCCTTCCCTGGGTCACTAACATCACTATTCTGATCTGTGAAAACTTTCACAGTTCAGTACGGGTCAGCTGACCCCTCCCTGGGTCACTAACATCGCTATTTTTGATCTGTGAAAACTTTCACAGTTCAGTACGGGTCAGCTGACCCATCCCAGGGTCATGTACATCACTATTCTGATCTGTGAAAACTTTCACAGTTCAGTACGGGTCAGCTGACCCATCCCTGGGTCATGTACATCACTATTCTGACCTGTGAAAACTTTCACAGTTCAGTACGGGTCAGCTGACCCATCCAAGGGTCACTAGAATCACTTTTCTGATCTGTGAAAACTTTCACAGTTCAGTACAGGTCAGCTGACCCTTCCCTGGGTCATGTACATCGCTATTCTGATCTGTGAAAAGTTTCACAGTTCAGTACGGGTCAGCTGACCCTTCCCTGGGTCATGTACATCACTATTCTGACCTGTGAAAACTTTCACAGTTCAGTACGGGTCAGCTGACCCATCCAAGGGTCACTAGAATCACTTTTCTGATCTGTGAAAACTTTCACAGTTCAGTACAGGTCAGCTGACCCTTCCCTGGGTCATGTACATAACTTTTCTGATCAGTGAAAACTTTCACAGTTCAGTACGGGTCAGCTGACCCTTCCCTGGGTCACTAACATCGCTATTCTGATCTGTGAAAACTTTCACAGTTCAGTACGGGTCAGCTGACCCTTCCCTGGGTCACTAACATCGCTATTCTGACCTGTGAAAACTTTCACAGTTCAGTACGGGTCAGCTGACCCATCCCAGGGTCACTAGCATCACTTTTCTGATCTGTGAAAACTTTCACAGTTCAGTACGGGTCAGCTGACCCTTCCCTGGGTCATGTACATCACTATTCTGACCTGTGAAAACTTTCACAGTTCAGTACGGGTCAGCTGACCCATCCCAGGGTCATGTACATCACTATTCTGATCTGTGAAAACTTTCACAGTTCAGTACGGGTCAGCTGACCCATCCCAGGGTCACTAGCATCACTTTTCTGATCTGTGAAAACTTTCGCAGTTGAGTTTTGGTCAGCTGACCCTTCCCTGGGTCATGTACATAACTTTTCTGATCTGTGAAAACTTTCACAGTTCAGTATGGGTCAGCTGACCCTTCCCTGGGTCACTAACATCGCTATTCTGATCTGTGAAAACTTTCACAGTTCAGTACGGGTCAGCTGACCCATCCCTGGGTCACTAACATCACTATTTTGATCTGTGAAAACTTTCACAGTTGAGTTTTGGTCAGCTGACCCTTCCCTGGGTCATGTACATCACTATTATGAACTGTGAAAGTTTACACAGATCAGAATAGTGATGTACATGACCCTGGGATGGGTCAGCTGACCCTTACTGAACTGTGAAAGTTTTCACAGATCAGAAAAGTGATGTTAGTGACCCAGGGTAGGGTCAGCTGACCCGTACTGAACTGTGAAAGTTTTCTAAGATCAGAAAAGTGATGTTAGTGACCCAGGGAAGGGTCAGCTGACCCGTACTGAACTGTAAAAGTTTTCACAGATCAGAATAGTGATGCTAGTGACCCAGGGAAGGGTCAGCTGACCCGTACTGAACTGTGAAACTTTTCACAGATCAGAATAGCGATGTACATGACCCAGGGAAGGGTCAGCTGACCCGTAATGAACTGTGAAAGTTTTCACAGATCAGAAAAGTAATGCTAGTGACCCAGGGAAGGGTCAGCTGACCCGTACTGAACTGTGAAAATTTTCACAGATCAGAAAAGTGATGTTAGTGACCCAGGGAAGGGTCAGCTGACCCGTACTGAACTGTGAAAATTTTCACAGACCAGAAAAGTTATGTACATGACCCAGGGAAGGGTCAGCTGACCAAAACTCAACTGTGAAAGTTTTCACAGATCAGAAATAGCGATGTACATGACCCTGGGATGGGTCAGCTGACCCGTACTGAACTGTGAAAGTTTTCACAGATCAAAATAGTGATGTTAGTGACCCAGGGAGGGCTCAGCTGACCCGTACTGAACTGTGAAAGTTTTCACAGATCAGAATAGTGATGTTAGTGACCCAGGGAAGGGTCAGCTGACCCGTACTGAACTGTGAAAGTTTTCACAGATCAGAAAAGTAATGCTAGTGACCCAGGGAAGGGTCAGCTGACCCGTACTGAACTGTGAAAATTTTCACAGATCAGAAAAGTGATGTTAGTGACCCAGGGTAGGGTCAGCTGACCAAAACTCACTGTGAAAGTTTTCACAGATCAGAATAGTGATGTTAGTGACCCAGGGAAGGGTCAGCTGACCCATACTAAACTGTGAAAGTTTTCACAGACCAGAATAGTGATGTTAGTGACCCAGGGAAGGGTCAGCTGACCCATACTAAACTGTGAAAGTTTTCACAGACCAGAAAAGTTATGTACATGACCCAGGGAAGGGTCAGCTGACCAAAACTCAACTTTGAAAGTTTTCACAGATCAGAATAGCGATGTACATGACCCTGGGATGGGTCAGCTGACCCGTACTGAACTGTGAAAGTTTTCACAGATCAGAATAGTGATGTTAGTGACCCAGGGAAGGGTCAGCTGACCCGTACTGAACTGTGAAAGTTTTCACAGATGAGAATAGTGATGTACATTATCTGTACAAGGTCATTTATATAATATATATATATATATATATATATATATATATAATCATATTTATATATATATATATATATATATATATATATATATAATATATTTTAGATATATTATATATATATATATATATATATATATATATCATATTATACAAAAACGGGGGCGAGCAAAGAGAAACACGACCACGAGATAAAATGCTATTGTGAAAGTTTTCACAAATCGAGCACGACCTAAAACAATGTTATTTTATTCCAGCAGTCTGCGTGTTCATTGGTAATAGACGTTAAACATGAAGAACGCCTTTATTTCACATTCCTTACTGGCGGACTTACCAAGGGGTTTACGGACAAGAGCTTTGCTGTGAAAAATTCACAGATCAAGCTGGTGAAGATGACACCAGTTTCATTCCTCTAAGTGTCCAACATTTGGAGCTATAGCCATTATAAAATTAAGAGTCGCTACGAAAAAAAAACCTGATTTCGGCCCAAAGGACAGCGTCACCTTAATTCACAAATCATGGAGAACGATATTCGGTATTATTTGCATGTCTATGACAGCGCACTGCGTATTTATAGCCAAAAGAAATCTGAATATCAAACCGCAAACTATCTTTACTGCGGTGTTGTGGTCAGCTAGCCATGCGAACAGCCCCACTACCGTGGCACGGATGCTTCTCCTAGGAGTGTTTGATATAGACACACTTCTAAAGAGCAACCTCAGAGGTATGTAATTTGTCATAGTGTGCTAGGGCTGTGATGGTGGCAAATTTTTACTACAGTGGTGGAAAATCACCAACAACCGCCGGTGTTGCGGTGGTGGGGTCTGGGTTGGTTTTATATATATCAGAGGTTGTATTAGACTTGCGTTTCGGCATCATTTTGATGGACGGAATTGTAAAAAAAATCCATCATGATCAATTATTAGCCATTATTTTTTAATTTTTATATTTTATGATAAGACATTTAATAGCTTCTGATTTCGTCCATATTTTCTTTTTTATTCACAAACTTACAAGATAAGCAAATAGGCATAGGCGTTGCTTTTATTTATATTATGAAAAGAAAGTTGATCAAAGACCTCATCACTTTTCATCTTGAACATTTGTCACAGATTGTGAGTGAATGCAATCATCTCTCTTCCTCTTTACTACTGTACAGACCTAGAATAAACATCTTAAATTTTCATCTTAAATAAACATTTCTTAAATTTATACATGTATATGTGTGTATTTATATATACATAATTATTATATACAGAACACACATATATTTACGTAAACACAGACTTTTATTTTGCAAACGATTAATCGTTGTGCAGCCCTTGTTGTAAAATACGGTAGCTTACCAAATCTCAGTAATCTGTTAATCTGTTAAAATGAAGTACGGGCTGCAGATTTCGGCAATGACGGAAAATTTTTGATTAGCACGACCTTTGAGATATGTATATGTGTGTGTGTGTGTGTCACACTATCGCTGGTGACACTCCACGACCGTGGTGACAACTTCACCACCGCGGTGGCGTAGTTGTCATGCCTACCATCACAGCCCTAGTGTGCATGTGTCTGTATAATTATTATTATTTTTTGGTAATTTTGTAGATTGAACTTCATATCTTAAGTCTTTGGGTAAGGGGTCAAAAAAAAAAAAAAATGAACCGACTTATAGTAATTCTGGCATATTTACAGATATATTTTACACTCATTTACATTGAAATATGGTCATAAATAATATGAGTTGTACTATTTACAGTATCCCCATTTTACTGAAGCAGGCTGTCTTGAGTTGAAAAATTAAATTTATGGTTGAGTAGTTAGGAGTGCAGTTGATTCTGATTTTGTTCTAATCTCTATTATGTTGCTCTTTCTTAGGTGGCAAGCCAAAAAAAAGGAAGCCCTGGGGAAACTAAAGAGGCCTTGGACCAAACCAAAATTGATGCGATAATGAGTATGTGTATTACCTGGTTAATTGGGCTCATTTTTTAATATTGTATCACCAAATGTGACAGTAAAACCATCAAAATTGATCAGTTTCATCTTGGTGTATCAGTGTGATGACACTTAAACCTGGTTCTACATAATGCCTAGATCTCAGTTACATTCAGTTTATCTACCTAACAAAGTATGTGCTGTGTTAATTTAATGTGTTTTAGGTGATTGTAATGTAGATGTCCTTAAATAAATGTTCTAAAACTAAAATGCATTTCTTTCCTTTTTTTTACAGATGCAGTGATCCAGAAATTTCCTGGAACCACCAGCGGCCAACTAGGGGTGGCAATTAATCAAAAAGTGACTGAGCTGCGGCTATCGAAAAAGACTCTTATGTAAAAAATGAATAAGCTGTTGACATATAG